>NC_091829.1:75007293-75227293 GCF_038994185.2 Dermacentor albipictus | reverse complement strand
TGCGCTATTTCGGGCAACGCATTGTGCCATTGACACTGAGAGGAAACGGGGAAAACAAACTTAACGCCCTATACTCCTAAACTTTCGCGTACCTGTGGGGTGCGTGTATCGTGGAAGAAGAAACAGCGCTAACACCAGGACGAAAAAAAAGCCTCGACCACACCAGCGCTTCGTGGTGTTGTCCATGTTTTTGCGTCGTCCTTGTGTTGCGCTGTTTCTTCTAAAATGCTCAACCAACTAGCCGGGAAGTCTATCCTGTGCATATATATTGAACACACGTATGAATGTAGATGGTCTTCGAAGCTTTTAGAACGAGCACTGCCACAGGATACGAGCAGTGCACGCGTAACAAGTGGACACATTACTCATTTAAACATGCGTGCCAATGCATGTGACGCGGCTATCGGCATAAGCAGTCTCCAAATGCTGGAATGCGTGCTCTTCAAAACGCTAACGATCCGCTGCTAATGCAGGACAACCGCTCACAGCAGACTGAACCAAACTCTAAACTAATGCACCTGAAAAGAACGCCTACACGGCAGCGTGAGGCACGTCGAAATGCCTGGTACTGGCATCGCAGTTGACCACATACGAATGGAACTGGCGGAAAAAATAAACAGAAATCCTCACCAGTATACGCGCGACTTAAATTCACATACGTGGATGGTTGGCACGATACTTTGTATCCGCGTAATTTCGGAGAACATATAATGCATGGACTGGAAAAGCACTCGATCGTGAGCTGAACGGCACATTTGTTATTTTCCTGGGGTGACGACAAGCCGTGAATAGTTCTCACGTCGTCGTCTACGTTGTATTCCTCCGTTAGTCGTAGCAAGGAATGGAAATGATGCAAACGCAAACGTATTCCAGTACACAACAGCACAGCACACTGCAGAGAAACTCCAACCACCGCAGCCGATTCCTCAAATACATTTGTTATGTATATAAGCTCTAAAACAACACGACTGAGCGTGGTGGCTTTGTGGTGTAATGGTTAGGATGTGTGCTTTGAATTGTATAGATGCGAGTGTACGTGGGTTCGAATCCACGTGATGTATAGAGCAATGTGGTTCTCCATAAGTGTGTGATTCCGTCGACTATTGTGTTCTAATTAGATTATGTGTCTCCTGATTGTGAAATATGCGAAAATATTTGCGGATTAAATGTGAATTAGCTTTTTTTTCTCCGCAGTGGCGTTCGGGACACATACGCATAGGCCGATTACGAGCCGTCACGACTCCTGGTAGGCAGCAAATAGCCAGGAAAAATGACTTTAAAATCCTGCATAACATTGCTCACGCCTATTCTGAAGGCCGCTTGGAATTGGGCCACTGAGTCTGAGGAGCCGCCTAGAGAACGGTGTATCAGCGACCCTAATTTGATCTGATTTCCTGCCTGCATGCGTGGCCAGGACTTCGCTAAGAGGGTATTGGGAAGAGTAGTTGCACTCTGTTTGGGGGAGTAGAAGTACTCGGTCTGGTGGAGTGCCATTACCCCTACGGTGAGAGTATTACCACTCTGCGGAAGAGTACTAGCACTCCCTGTGGGAAGAGTATCATCACTCTGCAGAAGAGTACTAGCAATCCCTTGCGGCGGAGTAACAAAACTCTGTCAACAGGAGTTGACCTACTCTCTCTCAAAGAGGGTCGATCTACTCTCGAAAAGAGAGTGAAATATGGGACAAGCCGCTACTCCCTCAAAGGGAGTGCCCGGCACTCTCTTAGTTTTTAGAGTGTAGCTTCGACGAAGGTTATAGTGATGCGAGCTTTTTCACGTGAACCCAATAAGAGACATGCGCAAAGCTCTACTGAGCGCACGGCTTTTCTATCAATATTACTTTTCCGGCAGTGTCTCCAGCAGTGGGTTTACTATTTACATGAGTGACGCCTCTGAAAGCCGCTTTAGTTAGCTACTACAATGCGTAGGCCGTTATGAAACTTTACAAAAGTACGGCCAGCAAAAGACAATTGGGAAGACGCATCGGAAAAACTATTTAGTCGTGAAAGTTTATTCACGGAAGCATTCCACGGCTTGAAGGGGTCCTAAGTGCGATGAAAAGTTGCCGTCAATCGCGATGACTTGGCTTACCCGCCTTGGCATCGAGTTGTAGAGCGCCGCCGCTATAGCTTCGGACGTCCGCGCAGCGCTTCCCACCATCCAACATTTTGCGCGGAGGTGAAAGAGTGCGCGTCACCGCAGCCGCCGTTGCGGCTACTTGCGTTATGCCGCCTGAAATCGAGCAGCGGTGGACGCCGGCGGCACGCATTAATATGAAACACAAGTTGAATATAAGCAAAACAACAATCACAAGGTGTCTTCGTTCCTTCCGTGTGCAGCGCTTTGATGCGCTGCGGCCGCCCGCCGCTGCACGACAGCGCCATCTGCTGGACTACCGGCGACGCATGGTCCCCTTCGTCGCGACCGTCAGCAGCAGAGAAACCGAACGGTGCACTAGAAATTTATCAAGCGTGACGAGACCCTGCGTGACAGTGAAGGCGAAGTATGGCGTTACTCGGGGCACTCTCATTGTCATCGCGCGGAGCTCGACAGCAGCGCCCCGGTGTGGCCCCGCAGCTACTCCGGCCACTTGAGCCGTGGTCGGTTTACTTTTTTTGGCCGACAGTACGTATAAGGACAACGTGAAAAGCTCATTCCGTGTATATTTTAGAGTTTTAGATGGCCATTTATTAAACATTTAGGCATTTTTTATCGTGCGTCAAAGGATACCCTTGGAGGCGCCTGAACTAGATTCCGTAACCATAAGGAAGGAATGGGGCTGTGCGTCGTCCATACTGCAAAACAATGAGAAAACCGGGGACCATTCTGCAATGACACCACCAGTATAAGCTGTGATCGACCGGCGTTCCTTGCGTGCGAAATTTAAACATGTTGTGCAGAACTGTCTGCATTCATAAACTAAAATGCTCTCAAAACAATTGAAATTTGTATCATTCCCCCCAAAATAAGCACTACAAATTGTTAGGATCCATCATTCACTCCTTCTAAGCTTGCACGTTTCCAGCCACACATCATGCAGTGTTCCTTATCGTCTGCCCAGCATTACGGTTACAGAATACAAACAAACACTCGTCCACTCGTCCCGTTTGGTAAGCACGCATATGTTTCTAGTATCTCGAAGCACACGACGATAAGAAGACAGAAAGGAGCACCTCCACTGTGCCTGGTGGGTTGCATGGGATTCCTGCAATGGCAGTTGCCATGGCTGAAATCCGTGGCACGAAAGGCCGTGGCAGAAAAGGCGGTCGCCAGGTTTCACCGAAGAAAACATACAAACGCGCTCAGACACACACGCTCGCACACAGAAGCACAAAGATATTTACTAATGCAGCGTTTCTCGGGCACCTAAAGAATGTGCGAACACGGCAGGAAAAAGCACAGCAAGCAATCAGCGAGCTCCGTACGTACAGGGTGGTCCTTTGTGAAAGGCAACACGCGAGCGCGTGGCCCGTGTTCTGCGGAGGCTGCTTAGAGCGCCAGCTACAGGCAGCAAAGGGAAGCACGTCCGCTTGTAGCGCCATCTATTGGCGGCCAGAACAAGCAGAGGCAGACGGCTGATAGGGGAGCAGCTGTGGTCTGCCTCCCAAGCCAGGTGGATGCGCAACAGTCGGGGTCTGCAACGCAGCTTCTGCTGCTAGCAAACCGCATTTGGTACGCCAGCACATTGGAAACGTGGAAGGATTAACATTTGCCAGCTAGTTATTATGCAATCTAAGCGTATTTTAATGCGTAAGCATGCTTTGGCGAGTACCGCAGTAAGATCTGTCCGCCACGCGAAAAGTGTAATGCTTTATATCTGCACGAAAATGAGTAATCTGGGACGTTACGACATTTAATCATTCTAATTGTGTAAATGTATATGATTGGTAGCTTTACAAGTGATGAGGAAGAATTAAAGAAAGAGTGATTTCAAGAGAAGAACCATAGCGATACATAGCGTCCGCAGAAAATGCATGGGGAAGCCTATAGTCGTTGTGCGCCGACTTGAAGTTTGGGTGTAGGCCAACATAAATATGGGAATGGGCAAATTTAAATTTTGGGATGCGTCATGGGTGAACTTGAAATTTGGGGGTGGGCTTATGCACACAACGACCACTCCAGTAGAGTTTCTGTGTACTTTTTAGCAGTACGGAGCCATGGCTACCCACTCCCACCATAGCATCAATAAACCTCGCCTGATTCGGAGCGGTTTAGGAGAGAAATGCACTAAAGTGAAACTTTAGCTTAGGTAAATAAACTTAATTTTGTTATTCATTGTTCAGGCTTAGGTATTTCTATAATGGCGACGTTGACCTAATTACTTGAATTGCTAGCCTTAGTTAAGGTTATGACAAGGACATCTATATATGTAATTAATAATTATGTTAACTAATCAGGTCTACATAATTTCAAGGTACCCTTAATTCTTTAATACACTTCATTGATTGAACCTTAGTAACTTTTGATTAGTCTAAAAGTTTACCATGAATTGATTTTATTAGCCTCAGTATTCCTAATTGCCCACAATTAAGCGTCGTTACACCTGATTTTATCGTAATTAATTTTATTAGTCTTTATTGACCTTATTTCCACTTATACCTCTCAGTACTGACTATGTATAGTCAAAATCACAGATACGTAGTCATAAGGCATTCTCATTTACACCGCCATAGGGCATCATGCCCACCTATGCATGCAGTGCATCGTGCCATGGTTTGCAGACACAAAAATAGAAGAACGGACGGACGGACGGATGGATAGTCTGTGGTCTCAAAGTGAAACTGATTGCATTTACCACTGGGTACTACGTGCCCAGCCTGCTCAGTCCGAGTGATGGATAGGCACATGCTTACCATCTAGTATTGTAGGAGTTGAGGGACGGACTCCGGATGAAAACCAAATTTGGGAGGATTTATTCTACATTATATACAAGGAGGTGAGCGACAAGTAACATTCGTACAGTCATTACGGGCCGGCAGCAACTCGCACGCTGCGGCCCGCGGCAAGAAGTTCGAGATAGGTCAATCAGGGAATCAGGGAATGTTCTCGTCTCTCTCGGAAGGCTTCTTATAAACCCTTCGAGCACTGTAAGTCACGTCATGTTTGACCAATAGGAGAGTCCGCTCAGATGACGCCATTTTCAGCCAATGGTAGGCGCCCGTGTCGCGGTGTCACACCTGGCGGCTCTCTGCGGTCTTGCCTCGCAGTCTGGCAATGCACTTCTTCTAACGCGGAGAAGGGGAGGGCTGCTCATGCTCCATTGTCCGAGGCCCACCTGCTCCCGGTGCTACGGCCCCACAGCGGTAGCAAATGTCTTCTTCAAAGGCGAAGAGAGGTACGCTTGGGCCTTCCCGGCACGTCTGGCTGTCACGGCGCATTACCGCCGTCTTGGTTTGCACCTGTCTGGTGCTCCTCTGGAATGTGCTTTCCTGCTTCTGCATTCCTCAATCAGCTGTGCTGCGTTTCGAAGTGGTTTGGGGAACTCGAAGTAATCGCAGGAAACAGCTCCATACCTAACAGTGTGCACAAGTCCAGGCTTCCAATCGGAACACTCGCGTCTGCTACTGCAAGCCGGCCTCCGCTACAATGTCGCAACCAGCTATGACCGCTGGATACGTGATAACAAATTCCACAAAACAAACCTTCAATTCATGCCCAACACAGGCCTCAAAGCACACATATAATTCAGATTTATAGGTTAAGAATTAGGCCTTCGCCGAAATTTCTCATTTTAATATAAAAAGAAACAGTGCTGGACCACAATATAAGACTTTTATCATCCTTGTTTCCCAGAGCCTTCGGAAACTTCTACGTCTCTGCGAGTTTGGATGTGGCAAAAATAGGGCTCATTGCATATTTATTTATTGCAGAAAATTTTAAGTATGTTGCTGTGATTAAATTTCGAAAGAAAACTGGTCGAACGCACTCTCCATCTTTTTAACAATTATGCGCTGTTTGTACCGCTACCCTACTTCATTGTTGAACTAAACTAAACTTTAAAATAGTCCCATGCTGTGGATAATGCGCAGAAGAAATCAAAAGCATAAGGTTTAGCCACAAGCCTTTGTCGTAAATTTCGTATTCAAGCAGCGCGGGTGTGTTTCAAGTGTGTTTTCCGAACAAGGGGCTGCATAATTTAGTATGCTTTCCGGAGACAAGTATTGCTTGTCTCCGGGAAGCATACTCCGGAAATTACTTGTCCCCATCAGGTCATGCCAAAGAGCTTAAATTTCAAAAAGAAACGCCGTTTACCGTTCTCCACGGGGGCGCCGCGCTCCCACCTAGAGAGTCAGCATAAATATCGCGCAACTGCGCCTACGTACGTCGCAGCGCTGTGACTTCGCTCATAGTGACACGTGACTAAAAAAGTTGTTCAAGGCGGCATCGTTTATTTGCGTATTAGGTTTCTTAAACAGGCGACTTAGAGTTTAGAGAAATAATGAAACATACAAAGCGCATGTCTGCATATCTTTTTATTTTTCGTGCCGCATGGCAAGAGAGATGTACTTCGGTTTAGTCTGCTTGTTCCCACTTCACGCAGCCGCGTGAGCAGAGAACGAAACTATGTCGTTTTCGACCGTGTTCAAGCGCCGAAATCATGCTCTTTATATCCTCTGACGCCTGCATCATTCCTCGTGATTACGGCTCTGATGAGGTGTTCTGGTGAAGGAGGCGTTCTCGCCCGCAGCGCGAAAAAAAAAAAAGAAACGGAGTCGTTTGCGCACGATACCATCCCCGTAAGTTCTCCACTCAGCAAACACGCGTCAAAAAATAATAAAAGAAGACGCGGCCTGCGACGAATTCCTCACGCGATCCTCCGGCTCCGCTATCGGAGAGCGCAGGGAATTGATTTCGCTTGCGGAAGCTAGGCGGTGCATGTGAAGAGAATGTGCATTTTGGCGGTGATCCTCGGATCCTGCAATCACGGCTTAGCGTCATTTCGAATATTTCTGTCTCTGCAATTGTTGCAGCAGAACGCTGATTAGATCACACGTGACCACCTTCAACGTATAACTGAAATTTGCTGTGTGCCCGTCGAGAGGTTCTTTAAAAATTCCGCATACCGTAGCACTTTGCAGTCTAATCTAATATCGCTTGCTTAAATACAAGTTTCTTGTAAAATTAGTTTACAGTTTCGGCCGAAAAGCGAAGGCTTTGATTGTGATAGCAAAGTATTAGACTATACTACGCATAGCAAGGTTTCAAGTTTTAT
Source organism: Dermacentor albipictus (assembly GCF_038994185.2). Lineage (NCBI taxonomy): Eukaryota > Metazoa > Arthropoda > Arachnida > Ixodida > Ixodidae > Dermacentor > Dermacentor albipictus. The sequence goes on along the minus strand of NC_091829.1, from coordinate 75,220,080 downwards.
CGACTACATAGGTCACAGTAAACATTCTCTGATTAATTAATTAGCAAGCAGGATGTCACACCCGCGAATGCAACCACGAGCAACGCTGTCTTGATGCACGTTGGCAAAATGAGTCCGCGCTTGGAAGCTGGCGCTTGCTTGAACGCCTGTCCGACACGTGAGATTACGCGATCGCGTACACTAGATACGTTTAAAGATAGCCACGCGAAGCGATAAGCCGTCTGGGCTTGCCGAACCATGCACCCGCCGCAGATTACCTCGAAGATGCCACAAGCGCCAGGGAATGCGGTGAGCCACACGAAGAACCATGCACAACCAAAGGCGCCCATCTTCTCACCCCGTCTCCACACACGCACACACGCGCGCGCGCACACACACACACACACACACACACACACACACACACACACGCACACGCACACGCACACGCACACGCGCACACGCACACACACACACACACACACACACACACACACACACACACACACACACACACACACACAGCATATTGGATAGCACAGCATAGCATAGCATATTGCATAGCATAGCATATTGCTTCCCACAGGCAGTATCCACAAGAGCATCCGGAGGAATTAAATTTTTTTTTATCTTCGTTAGGAATGTCCACAAAAAGTGACGTCGAGCGATAGCAACGCTACGTGCCATTTCGTCTTAGAACAAGCGCCTAACTTGGATAGACCAGCTTACCGTTTTCTTTATACTAAACTTTGCAATGTTAGCAACCTACGCATCGGGACAAAATTGTCGCGTGCGGCTTCTTGAAACGAATATGTAGGCTGGCTAGGTACTAAGTAAATTCTGCAAGCTTAGGCCCTGGTTTTAGTTTGTCCTGAATATAACCGTCTGAAAGTCGTTTAAAAATGTCAGTCCGTTGAATGATTGCGTGATGAAGTCATCGATTCATTGCGTGACGATTTCAGGCCATGAGATTCTCACCGTACGAGCAATTAATCTTCAGATTTTTCCAACCGCGCTTTTCACGTCACCGAAGGAGTTTCAACTTTCATATAAGAAATTACAAACTACGTCTGCAACACTTTTCTCGCAACTACAGACTCTAATTCTGGATATTTTGCCTAGCTTACAATGTTACTTAAGGCACTTTAGGCCCCTCGGCAAATTTTCGCTGTAGACCAGCAGATGTAGTTACCCACGAAGGGAGCTTATTACTGTAAAATTATTTAAAATGGGTTCGTTACAATCAATGAGAAAAATTCAAATGTCGCGTTGGTGTGCTGGCAGAAGGCTGCAGCTTTACCGCAAACGTTCACACTCTGTCTCTCTTAGCCTAGACTGGTGTCTGCAAGTGTAACAGCAAACCTCTGTAGCACCTTCCCCTTCCTCGAACATAAGCATATTCATCGCGTGCCCCATTTTCTGTGTACTCTTTTTCGCTTGATTCACCTGATTCCCGCTTTGCCTGCTCACATCAGCTGCAGTTAGAGACCCCATCACGTTCGCGTCATTACCCTCGGCTCCCTTTTTTCCTTTCTATTCATTTTTTTTCTGCACGATATGTACCAATGTTGTGGTACATATCGTTCTGCGTCGATTGATATACATATGTCACGTGCCGAAATCAATGACGCTGCAGAGAGTGCGTCTTACGCACCAAAATTTTTGCTATAATGAGCTTGACTCTCTGGCAGAGAGCGGGGCTCCCCAAGAGGATGGTCTAGGGGGCTATGTTTCAAGTTCCAGCCCTTCTGGCTCCGTGCAGCCGCTTGATATTTTGCAAACACAATTAGCACTGCGTGATCCAGGCGTCCCGCTTGTCTATATTCCCCAGCCTTGTGAGGCACCCTTTGTAACAATGCTCCATACGTTTATGAATACGAATCCCAGCGAAAATGTCAAAAGTGCCGTAAAAGTGTTTCATAAAGCGCTGTCGCGTTTTGCTAGGCCACGGATAATTGGGTCTTCTCGATTCACAGCTTTTGTGGTATATAGAGTATCAATATACGAACCAATTACTTGAATGACGAGTCATCTTTGGATGCGCAAGCTCATTCGACACTTATATACGGTGCTGAAAAATTGGGGCAAGTGATGTCATTGACCTAAATATTCTGCGCCAAGACAGCCGAGGTGTCTTTCGCTTACTGCGTCACAAGTCTTGGTTGTGTGCCATAAAAGCCGGAATTAGTTGAAATGCGCCGCAGATTGAAAAAATTTGTTACCTTGGTGTAGTTCAATCATGCGTTGGCGCCGCGTCGAAGTAAACAACGAACGCAAGAAAACGCGAGCAGCATAAGAACCAGGCTACATCTAAAAGGTAACAGTCACCGAACAGGTGAACTTCACGTATGCAGCCGGACTCGCTCGCTTCGGTGGCGTGTCTGGCGCGTAACGCATGCATATGTCACGTAAGTTGTGCTGCTAAGTTGTTGCCAGGTAGGGCAATAAAAATAAATCACGAAGTATAAGTTCATTTATAGGCAAAATTTTCTGATTGAGCGGGAAAGAATAAAAAAAATAAAACGATGTTTAAACTCCTTTCACATATTTTTCCCCAATGCTCGCGTCAGCTAACGGCTGAGACTAACAGTATGCGTGGCGGGTTTCCTGTGGCCAGTAAGTTCATTTATGGGTAAACTGTTTCGTTTTAGCGAGCAAGAGTAAAATAAAATAAAACACCCTTTATATTCATTTCGCCTGTTTTTTTCGGTGCTCGCGTCAGCTAACGGATGGGATGAACACTAGGCGTGACGTTCCTCCAGTTGCCAGTTTTTCCCTAGTGTTCCCTGTTTAATTTATTTCTCTATGGTTAAACGGCTACGGGGAGAAGAATACATGAATTCTAGTACTTAACCAAGCAGAGACCAAGGGGGAACTGTCATTGGAGCCACAGCCTAAGGAAAAGCGCACTCTTGATACGTTAAGAAAAATTCATTGCACATCCTTTGTTTTTGTTTTTTTTTTTGCCGTTTCTCCCGTCAGCTAACGGATGAGATAAACACTAGGCGGGACGTGTTGCCTGTTGCCAATGCTTGCCGGGTTTCCCCTCTTCTTTAATTTCTTTCTGTATTAGTAAGTTTACGTATTTAAAAAGCGGATACGTTAGATGCAGTGTCCATGGAGCCAACTACGTGACGAAAAGCGCACTCTTGGCACGCTGCACAGAATTCCTTTCCCTTTATTTTCCGATGCTCGCGTCAGCTAACGGATGGGATGAACACTAGACGGGACATGTTGCCTGTTATTTATCATTGTGTGCCGGGTGTCTCCTCTGGTTTTATTTTCGTATTTAAAACGGAGGCTACTATTCCGGAACTGTCGATGGAGCCAGCTACCTAACGGAAAGCCCGCCGCTGATATGTTTCACAAACTCCATAGTTGCCCAAGCGCCTCAACATAAGTTGCCCTTCTGTTACCGAACCAAACTGCGCTTATGCAATTGTTGATTGAATAATATTAATTTAATATATCAGCCGCCCGCGTCTTTATATGGAGACCTTTTCTGCTATTGAAAAATGCTAGTCTTCTCGTTTCACTACACCAAGTATATTTTCGCGTTCACTACGTAGCTTATTAGCGCCCTGAGGCACAACATAATAAGGCTTTTACCGCTAAAAACATTACCCTAACTCTGCGAGAAGTGGCAACCGAAAAGGCACTGCCAAGTTCTTGCCACTCATTTCTGTCAGGCTCTCAAGAAAATATGCGAAAACTAGCATTTATACGATAACGTCCATACGGACAATATGTAAAGCTCATTCCGTGTATTCAAAAGCGAAATATCGAATGGCCACTTATAAAATATTTAGCAAATTTATATCGTGCGTTAAATGATGCCTTTGCAGGCCTCTGAACTAGGTCAAGCCACCATAATGTAGGGAGGCTCCGTGTCGCGTTGACTGCGCATCTCGTCCGAATAGCATCTCGTCGGCGGCGCATGCGCGGTTGCGCAAGGTAGCCGCGTGACGGCATCCTTGCAGTTGCAGATTTCAATGTATGGACGCAAGAGTTGGTTATATTAACTCCACAAGTGAACGTTGCTGCCTGTTTTGTGTGTGATGTCAGCTGCGGCAGCTTAGTGCGTAAGGCGTTTCACTTCTGAGCTCAAAGTCGTCCATTCAATTGTGACCACGATGGCCGAACGTCAACGGGAGCAAAATGGAAAAACGAAACGAAAAAAAATGAGAGCCAAGGAAGCCGCACGGGAGCAGCAGCTCCCAGTGGCCATCTAAGCGGCCCCAGGCCCGGGCCTCCCAATCGCCGGATTCCAAATAAAGTTCTCTCACTCAAAAGAAAAAAAATGCGCGTGTACTTGGATTTAGGTACACATTAAAGACCCCCATACTGGAAAAATCACTCTGGTAAAATCGCAATTGGTAAAATCATAATAGCGTTCCTCATAATCAAAGCGGGCTTTCGGCGCGTAAAACCATTACCATTTCTAGCGTTATGAGCGAGCAAAGTTCCAAAGCGTTAGTTTCCGCCACTATATATATTGTGTGGGCTAGTAGTGCTCTTATCCCACCCTGTGTCTCCTGCCTCCCCCTTCACCTTCCTAGGGTGGAGGAAGTTGTGGTTAAAAGGCTTCGTGCCGGCGTGGCGCTTACACCGACTACGGCATCAAAGTGGAACTGGTTGCATTTACCATTGGGCGCTACGTGCCCAGACTGCTCAGTGCCAGTGATCGATAGGCAGGTGCAGCGTACCACCTAATAAGTACAAGTCCAGGCTTACAATCGCAACGCTCGCGTATGCTACTGCAAGCTTGCCTCCGCTACAGTGCCGCATCCAGCTATGATCGCTGGATACATAATAACAGATTCCACAAAACACACCTTCGTCTAGTACTCTACACAGCCATCACAGTACATATAATACATATATACACATAAAGAATTGCGGTTTCAGGGCAACTCGTTATCGCAATAAAAAAACATAAAAAAGGGAAGAGCTCGAACACGTTATACGGTGCTTATCAATAACGTTTCCGAGTGATCTGGGAAACTTCGACGTCACGCCGTGTTTGCATGCGTCGAAAATGGGGCTCATCAGACGTTTGTTGCATGGCGAAAATTTTAAGTTTGTAGCTGAGATTACATTACTTGAGGAAACTGGTCCCACACTTAGTCACTCATTTTACTTGTTACGCATAGTTTGTACCATTACCGAAATTCAACGATGAACGAAGCAGGAAACTTGATTATATTGCTGGAAAAGAAGAGGCATGCCGTGGGTAATGCGTAGACGAAATAAGAAGTGTCAGACTTAGCCACCGCTTTTATAATAAATTGCGTACTCAAGCAATGCGAGAGCGTTTTAAGTGTGTTTCATGAACGGGGGGCTGCAGAATTTAGTACGCTTTCCAGGGATAACTATTACTGCCACCGATAATAAATTGCCTTCAAGGCCGGTCAAGGACCAGGTCTGGCCATTTTGAGCTAATAAGCGCACTGCATACTAGGCGCGCTAACGATCGCGTCTGCTAAGTATTGCAACCATACCCGTCGCGCAAACAGCTTAAAATTTTGAACCAAACGCGAATGCCGTTCTCCTGGCGAGCGCCAGCATCCCAGCGAGAGAGTCCACGTATACATCGCGCAAGTGCGCCTACGTACATAGCAGCGCTGGGACGTCGCTCATAGTGACACGCGACTACAAAAATTGTTCAAGGCGACGTCATTTATTTGTTTTTTTTACGTTGCTTCAATAAACGACTGAGAGTTTAAAGAAATAGTGAAACGAAGAAACCGAATGTGCGCATGTTTTTTTTCTTGTTTTTTTGTTTTTTACATCGTGCCGTATGGCAAGAGTGACGTACTTCCGTTTCGTCTGCTTGTTCCCACGTCACGCTGTCGCGCGCGCAGAGAACGAAAATGTGTCGTTTTCTAGCGTAATCCAGCGCCGCCGCCATGCTCCTTCAACCTCTCATGCCTAGCTCTTTGCTCGTGATTACAGCGCTGGTCAGGTGCTCTCGTGCAGAGCGCGCAAAATCGCCCGGTATGTGAAAGGAAACGAACACAACTGCTTGAGCACGAAACCGTCACCGGAAGTGCAACATTAAGCAAAACGCGACAAAAAAAAAAGAAAGTAGGCGGCAGGGCCCTCGAATTATTCGTCAAGCGACCCTCGGGTTAACCTATGGGAGAACACATGGAAAAAAGTTTGGGGAGGCTAGACGGAGCAAGTGGAGAGAGTGCCTGTTTTGGCGGCGACGCTCGCCTTCAGCAATCACGGGCTAGCGCCGCTCCAGATATTTCTATCTCTGCTATTAATGAACCAATTTGAAGAACTGTCGCGGCAGAACGCTCCTTAGAGGGCAAGTAACCACTTGCAATGTATAACCACTTGCAAGAGAGACAGAACAAAGCCGAAAAGCAGGGAGGTTAACCAGATGGGAATATCCGGTTTGCGAACCTACGCTGGTGAGAAAGGGGGGAAGGTAAATTGTAAGCAATGTAAGGAAGAAAGGGAGGAGCATACACATACAAAGAAAGGAAGGAGCATAGACATACAATTTGAGTCGGTCACCGTCCCCGCTTACGGTCACCGCACAGCAGTAGCTCTTGCAGCACTATAAACGTCTGTTTATGCTACAGTCGCTTGTTCGATTCTGTTCCCCTTAATAACTGCAACAATGCCCTCGTCGCCTTCCTCTGCGATCCCTTGTGATGTCGGCATTCTAAAGTAAGTTCCTCAGTTATAGGCCCTTGGTCAGAGCGCGCTGTCGTGATTGCGAGCGATCGTCTCTGTGAATTGTAGCGAGGACAGTCACAGAGAAGGTGTCGAAGAGTCTCCTCGCAACCACAGTCATCACACGAGGCATCGTCGACCCATCTGATTCGGTATGCAATACACTTAGTGAAATTCACTCATAGCCATATTCGACAAAGCAGGGTAGCTTCGCGAAGGTGGAGTCTTGCTGGAAGGCAAAGGCGTAGAGAGGAGTCTAGGTTGTGCAGCCGGTTGTTTTGAAAACTTCCTGCGTTCCTCAAGGAGAACGTGATATCACGTATGAGCATTCTAAGTTTTCTAACGGGATATGTCATTTATAAAGGTATCGTAATTCCTCTTCGTCGCCTTGAAGAGCCGACCGAGCAGCGTTATCGGTGTGATCGTTCCCTATGACGCCGCAGTGAATTGGAAGCCATTGAAATGTCACGTGGTGACCCTTCTCAGTCAAGGTGTGGATTAGTTGTCTAATGTCGAATATCATTTGATCACGTAGTCCACGCCAAAGGACTCGTAGCAACGACTACAGAGCTGCTTCGAGTCCCTGAATATTGACCATTTTTGCGACTGTTTTTGGTGGACGAACTAACATATACTTGGCCCGGTGAGGATTTCTTGAAAAATTACGCATGCCATACCCCTGTGCTATCGAATTTAAGTATGCGTGCTTAAATACCAGTTTGTGTAAAAAAAAGAAAGCCACAGTTTGTCCGACAGCCAAAGCATTTAATTGTGATACCGAAGTGTTAGACAACTGCACATAGTAAGGTTCGTAGTTTTACCGGCTACGTAATTCACAGTAAATATTCTCTAACTAAATAAATTACGAAGCACGATGTCACGTTCACCAAGGCAAACATGAGCAACGTTGTCATGATGATCGTTGGAATCCGGAGTCAAAAACTTGGAGCTGCCTCTCGCGTGAACGCCTGTCCGACGCGTGAGTTTACACAACCTTCAACACCAGGCACGCTGCAAGACAGCGCATGTGAAGCGACAAGCCATCTCGCCTCGCCCAACTATGCATCCGTCGCAGATTGCCATCAAAACAGCGCACCAGGGAATGCGCTCAACCACACAAAGAACCATGCGCAGCCACGGACGCCCGTCTTCACTTTCCCTCTCACGTCCGCCATACCATCATACATACATACGTACGTACATGCACACTGTACTAAGGCAGAAGGATGGGCGAGTTGGAACGGGTGCATACTTAATCATTCAGCGCGAAAAAATGGAAGACACCGATTTAGAAAGACCAACGCATTCTAACTTGGCGTCTTCCGTGTTTTTCGCGCTGAATGTTAGGTATTTACACACACAGGCGTACACACACACGCCGCCCCTCCCCACACACACATACACACGCACGCACACACACACTACGTGTAACGTGAGAAAGGGGTATGTATGGTCTACAAAAAGCAATGCTTGCAGTGGTGCTATCGTGCAAGGCAACTCTTCCTTCGGCGATCGCAAGGATATTGCTTTCCACACGCCATGCACAAGTATCCAGTGGAATTTAATTTCGTTGTGCTTTCGTTGAGCGATGTTCGTAAGTTGTAAACCTCGAGGGGCGATATAGAAGGGCATCTTATGGAAATGCAAAAAATACTTTGAAGGCGGACCTAAAATCAATATGCATTATTCACCGGTCAACTCGATGCCCACGACATGGGCGTTTGACAAAAGTAAACATCATGGGCGTTTTGCCATCCGTATTTATACTTGGAAGAAGTGACGTGGAGCGATGGCAACGTTACGCTCAATGTCTTTTTATCTTGTTTTTATTTATTTATATTATACATACTGCAGCGCAGTTTGCGCTATAGCAGAAGTGGGTTAAGAAAATCTACAGAAAATGCATAGGAGTATACAGCGGTAAAGACAAGTGAACACTTTGAAAGAGCACAGATGAAAGGAAAATACACAAAACTACAAGTGAACACTTTTACAAAAGAGCACTGGTGAAAGAATACACAAGAAGTTATACAAATGCTGCCAGGCATACCCATGCCTGATTATGCCCATACCCATACGCATGATTATGCATCTAGGATGGCGGTTGCAAAAATTTGGGATGAGCATGGGCGAATGGATTCAGGTAATGAATTTCAGTCTTCGATTGAGCGGGGAAAGGAGCTGAATTTGAACATGTTAGTACGTGTGTAGTAGGGTACTAAGTTTAGGTCATGATGTCTTCTCCTTGATGATCCCGGCGCGAAGTTAATGTAGTTATCATTTGAGAGCCTAACTAAAGAATTGACAATGGAGTGCAAGAATTTTAATGAGTCGACACGGCGACGAGAAGAGAGCGTGTTTAGGTTCAAGGAAAAAAGTGCTGAAGAGGGCGAAAAGTCTCGATCGTAACGATGACATATAAATCGCACAGCTTTTTTCTGTATAGCCTCTAGTTTATTATTCTCTAACTGCTTATGCGGGCTCCAAACTACAGATGCATAATCAAGAACAGGGCGGATTAGAGATTTATACATTGGTAACTTTGTGTCTTCAGGAGATCGGGTTAGCGTTCGCCTCAAGTAACCTAATTTTTTTAGCGCTTTACTGCATATGTAGTCAATGTGTTTGGACCATGACATGTTATGCGTAAAAATGACACCAAGATACTTATACTCAGAAACCTTATCTGCTGTACGGCCATTGGAGGAATAACTGAAAAGGGAGGGGGAAGATTTGTTGCAAAAAGACATCAGAACGGTTTTATTGAAATTAATGTTCATTTGCCAAGTGTTACACCAATCGCAAAACCTAGAAAACGACCCTTGAAGGCGATAATGATCATTAGAAGATTTAATCACTTCATACAGAACGCAGTCATCAGCATAGAGACGGATGTTAGAAGAGCAGTGCAGTGGCAAATCGCTTCTGTATAATAAAAAAAGAAGCGGCCCAAGGACGGCGCCTTGGGGCACACCTGATATCACATCAACAGTAGCGGAGTCAGTCGAACTGTAAGAAACGAACTGGGAGCGAAATGAGAGAAAGCTTAAAATCCAGTTAAGCAAATGAGGATTATTCAGTACAGCATTAAGTTTAGCAATAAATTTAGAATGTGAAATGGTGTCAAATGCCTTCGAAAAATCTATAAAAATTGCATCAACCTGGTTGCCTACGTCAAGGTTAAATGAAATGTCATGCGTGAACTCAAATAGCTGCGTTAACGTGCTAAAACCGCCCCTAAACCAGCGTTGCATGTTAGACAGTAAATTATTTGATTCCAGAAAGAGCGTGATGTGCTTATGAATGATGTGTTCCAACATTTTGCATGACTGTGACGTCAGTGAAATCGGTCTGTAATTCGACAAACACTGCTTATCTCCAGATTTATAAAGAGGGAGCACTTTGGCTTACTTCCATGAAGAAGGTACAGTAGATGATGATAAGGACTTTCTGAATATGACTGACAGATATTTTGATGACCACAACGAATAACGAACAAGGAAGGCATTGTATATCCCGTCTGGACCGGTGCATTTCTTAACATCAAGGTTTACTATAAGGTTGAGGACGCCTTCGCAGTTTATCTCAACGTCACTGATTGCTTCAGAAGAAACTATATTGGTAAGTGTCGGGACAAAGTTGTTATCGGAAACAAACACGGATTGGAAATACTTGTTGAATGCATCGGATATCACCGCCTGGTCATTGGTGACGTCATTATCCATTGTGAAAGAAGTGTATGAAGCATCAAGAGGTAAAATAGAAGACCAAAATTTTCGTGGGTTAGTTCTTAACAAATTGTGCAGGCGAACGCGAAAAAAGAAATCCTTGGCATTTTGCAACATAAGATGGAGTTCTTTCTTTGCCTTAACAAATCTATCCAATGCCATGGGATCAGTGCCTCTTCTGGAACGCCCTTACCTTCGAACGCGACGGGACAAATGCAAGATATCGCGAGTCATCCAAGGAATGTTAGAATTTTTTTCTTAGTTTTAATTAAGGGCACAAAACGTTCGATACATGATTTGACAAGACGCTCAAAGTAATTAGCAAGGCAGTTGACGTCCTGGTTGTCTGCAAGTGCACTAAACGTATCGAAATGATGAGATAAGGCATCAGTGTTGGCGTTGTCGTCCGCACGAGTGAAATCAGGGAAACTAGTAAACGTGTAGGGGGATTTAGGAATTGGACACGAGAGTGACACTAAAATGCCTCTATGGTCTGAAATACCATCAATTACGTCGCAAGAAAAGTCACGTTCGGCTAGGTTAGCGCTTGGTGTAAGCCGACGCAATGGTACACAGATGCGCTCAGCCAGACCATGCTAGACGCTGGCAGTGTTCCTTCTATTTGCACTCAAGACAAATGCGTGGGTGCAATGCCTGTTTTCAGTCGTTCAGAAGACAGAATTTTCAAGACACTACTTTCTAAGCTCCTTGGCGTTTTCTTTCCCGCGTTTTGCCACCACAAGCAACACATTGCAGTCTTATCATTCCTGGCAATCGGTGGTCGCGTTTTCGCAAGCGTGAGTACCTAAAGAAGGTCTAGGTTGGGGTCACACAAAGCGTCATAAGCTTGTCCCACTGAGACTGAGTAAACGCCAAACTTACTCTCTCATCACGACCAAGCCGCTTTTCGTTGACTGTGTCACAACGCCAGGTGCGGTGAGCGTGCCTCGAAAGTGTCTGAAAAATAACGAAATTATTTACAATAATGTTCGAGGTCACAGAAAGCGCCAAAGCTTGTCCCAGTAAGATTCAGTGCACGCGAAACTTGCGTTACTAAGCCGAGTGCGGCGAGCATGCGCAAAAACTACCAAAAAAGGTAAAATTATGTTGAGGTTCATAGAAAGCGTCGAAATCTTCTCCTAGTACGAGTTATTATTTCAAATTAGCTACTCCAAGACAGCAGACCTGTGATTCGCTTAATGCGTCACAAGTCTCGGTTCCGTGTTATAAGAGTCTAAGTTGGTTTAACTGGGTCGCAGACTGTCAAACGAAATTGCTCATCATCACAATGCACAATCCTAGTACGATTGTGCATTCGCGCCGCGTCGATGTACACAACGAACGCAAGAATACACCGGCAGCATAAGAGAAAGCCTACATCCAAAAGATGGAGATCGCCGAACAGGCGAACTTCACATATGCAGCCGCCTCACTCGCTTCGGTGGCGTGTTTGCGCATAAAGCATGCATATGAGGCGTCTGTGCTGCCGCTAACTCGTTCCTATGTAAAGGCAAAAAGAAATCGCTAAGTATACGTTCATTGAACGCTAAAACGTTTAAGCTTTAGCGGGAAATAATAAAAAAAAAACGCTGTCTAAATTCATTTGACATTCCTTTTTTTTTTCGATGGTCGAAACAGCTAATGAATGGGACTAACACAAGCCGCGACGTGTTTCCTGTTGCCAGTAAGTTCATTTATAAAAAAACTTTTTCGTTTTAGCGAGAAAGAATAAAATAAAAATAAAACGCCGTCTGAATTGATTTCACATTCTGTGTTTTTTTCCACTGCTCGCGTCAGCTTATGTATAGAATGAAAACCAGGCGTGACGTGTTTCGTGTTCCCAATTTTTGCCGAGTGTCCCGTCTTGTTTATTTTTTCTTTCCCTGCAGGTAAACGAGTAAGCCGACAACTGAAATAATTTTACTTTGAACCAAGCGGTGATTGAACTGTCAACGGAGCCAAAACGTAAAGAAAAGCCCACTCTAGGTATATTACACAAAATTTCTTTCACATTGCCTTATTTTTTTCCGATGCTCGGGTCAGCCAGCGGATGGGATGAACACTAGACTGGGCGTGTCCCCTCTTGTTTAATTTGTTTCTCCATTATTCAGAAACTTTCGTATTTAACAAAGCGTGAGGAAGCTCGTGAGTGTCTACGGAGCCAGCTACCTAACGAAAAGCGCGCTCCTGATACTTTTCGCAAACTCCATAGTTGCCCAGGATTCTCTACATAAGTTTCTCTTCATTTCCAGAACGGAAGTGCGCTTATGCAATTGGTGATCAAATATTATTAACGTAAAATATCCGCTGACAATGTCTTTATAAGTACACCTTCTTTGTTATTAAAAAATGCTAGGCTTCACCTTTCGCTAGATGAAGAATATTTGCGCGTCCACTGCGTAGCTTGATAGCGCACCAAGGCAAAAAATTATGCTTTTACCGCAAAACACATTAGCATAAATCTTCCCGAAGTGGCAACCATAAAGGCACCGCCACGTTCCTGCCTCCCATTTCTGCCATGCTCACAATAAATGATGCGAAAACTAGCATTACACCGTCCATAGGGACAGTGTGTAAACGTCCGTCAGCGTATCGTGGAGAAATATGCCATCGCCATTTATAAAAAAACTTAGGTAATTATTAGCGTGCCATAAAGGATGTCTTTGCGGCCACCTTAACTAGATAGCGCCTCCATAATCAAGGGAGCCTCCGTATCGCTTAGATTGCGCGTCTCGTCTGAATGGCATCTCGTCGTTGGCGCAAGGCGGTGGCGCAAAGCTGCAACATGGCGGCGTCCTGGCAGTTGCACGTCTCAATGCATGAGTGCTAGATTTGCTTATGTTGCCTCGTTAGGTGAAAGTTGGGGCCCCTTTTATGTGTGACGCCAGTCGTGGCAGCTTAGTGTGTAAGGCGCTTCACTGCTGAGCGCAAGTCGTACATTAAATCGCGGCCGTGGCGGCCGAATGCCCACGGGAAAAAGAAACAGAAATACACGCGTGTGCATGGATTCAGGGGCACGTTGAAGAATTCGAAATTGATAAACTCACTTCGAGTCCCTCACTGTAGCGTGCCTCATGAACAAAGCGGGCTTTTGGTGCGTAAAATCGAACCTTTAAATTTCTAGCGTTATGACCGAGCAAAGTTTCTAAAGTGTCAGTTTCAGCCACTGTATATATTTCGTGGGCAAGTGCTCTTATCCCACCCTGTGTCTGCTTCCGCCCCCTTCACCTTACTAGGGCGGAGGAAGTTTTGCTTAGAAGGCTTCGGGCCATGGCAGGGTGGCCCTTACACCAGCTGCGGCCTCAAAGTGGAAGTGGTCGTATTTACCAGTGGGTGCTACGTGTCCAGACTACTCAATGCCAGTGACGGATAGGCCGATACCACGTACCACCTAATACGCACAGGTCCAGGGTCACAATCGGAACTCTCGCGTCTCCTATTGCAACGTTGCCTCCGCTACATGCAATGTCGCATCCAGCTTAGACCGCTGGGCACACGGCAATAGATTCTCCAAAACACAGCTTCAATTAGTACGCAGCAGAGGCCTCACAGCAAAGATATAATAGGGGTATAAATATCAAGAATTAAGGCTTCAGGGCAAGTTGTGATCACAACAAAAACATATAAAAACGAAGTATTCGAACACGTTATACGGTGTTTATCAACCACGTCTGCGAGTCACTTGTGAAATTTAGACGTCGCGCCGAGTTTTCATGTGGCGAAAATGGGGATCATAAGATGTTTAGTGCATGGCGAAAATTTTAAATTTGCAGCTGTGATTACATTTTTAAAGAAAACTGGTGCCACGCTTTGTCCCACTTTTTCATTTTTACGCACAGTTTGTACCATTACCAAATTCATTGTTGAACTAAACAAGATACTCGACCATATTGCTTGAAAAGAAGAGGCATGCCGTGGGTAATGCGTAGACGACGCTTTTGGCGTCGTCTACAGCTTCTGCAGTAAATTACGTATTCAAACAGGGCGGGAGCGTTTTAAATGTGTTTCATGAAAGGGGGGGGGGGGGGCGTTGCAGAAATTAGCATGCTTTCCAGGGACCATTATTATTGCCCTAAAGATTATATTGCCTTCGAGGTCAGGCACTCATGGGTCTGGCCGGTATGAGCTGACAAGCGCAGTGTATACCACTCGCGCTAACGATACTGTCTGCTCAGTATTGCAACGTTACCTGCCGCGCAAAGTACTAAAATTTTAAACCAAACGCCCTTTGCAGTTCTCCGCGGGGGCACCGCCTCCCAGCGAGGGAGTCCATGTTTTTATCGCGCAAGTGCGCCGTACGTACATGGCAGCCCTGTGACGTCACAGGGCTGCCACGCGACTACACGCGACACGCGACTACAAAAATTATTAAAGCCTGACATCATTTATTTGTTTGCTATGTTGTTCCAATGGATGACTTAGAGTAAAGGGAAATAATGAAACGCGAAGCCGAATGTCCTCGTCTTTTTCTTTTACTTCGTGCCGTATGGTAAGAGAGGTGTACTTCCATTTCGTCTCCTTGTTCCCACGTCACGCATTTGCGCGCAGCAGAGAACCAAACTATGTCGTTTCTGCATGCGTATTCCAGCGCCGCGGTCATGCTCTTTCATCCTCTCACGCCTACCTCATTGCTCGCGATTACGGCGCTGATCAAAAGTTCTTGTGCAGAGCGCGAGAAATCACTTGCTGCGCAGAACAAGACAGACAAAAGAGCTCGCCCGCGATACCGTCACCGGAACTTTACCACTCAGCAAAAATACGGCAGAGCAAATAGAAGGCAGGACCGGTGACGTATCCGTCAGGCGATCCTTCGGCCGTGGCATGGGAGAGCGAAGGGACGGAATTTTGCTTGCTGAGCTTAGAGAGGAAAAGTGGAGAGGATGTCTATTTCGGTGGTTACGCTCGTCTGCTGCAATCACGGGTTAGTGCCATTCCAAATATTTCAATCTCTGCTATTAATGATCAAATTTAAAGAAGTGTTGCCGCAGAACGCTACTTAGAGGGCACGTAACAAAATCCAAAGGACAGCCCAAATATCATTGTGGCTCTGTGAGGGTTCTCCTAAAAAGGGCGCTTACCATAGCACTTGCGCAAACGAATTTATGTGCGCATGCCTATGTACCAGTTTTCGTATTAAAGAAGGTAACAGTTTCATCCAAATGGCGAAGTACTTCATTGTAATAGTGAAGTGCTAGACAACTACGCGTCGTAAGGTTGATAGTTTTATGGGCTACATGGCTCAAAGTAAACGTTTTTTTGCTAAAGAAATAGCAAGCACGATCTCATGTGCACCTAGTCAAACCCGAGCAACGTGGTCATTATGAAGTACTGTCGGCATCAAGAATGGAACTCTTGGAGCAGCCTCTCACTTCAGGGCATTTGCGACAAGTGAGTTTACGCGATCTCTAACACTTAGGGACGCTGGAAGACAATGCACGTGAAGCGACACGCCATCTCGGCTCCCTCAACTATGCACCCGCCGCAGGTTACCTCCAATGTACCGCACGCAACCAGGGAATGTGCTCAACCACCCGAAGAACCATGCGCAGCCACTGGCCCCCACCTTCCCACCCCGTCCCATGTGTGTCATATTATTTCCACCACCCGCGATACATATTATTCCACCACCCGCGATACGATACCAGTGTGTGTGTGTGTGTGTGTGTGTGTGTGTGTGTCATATTTCCACACACACACACACACACACACACACACACACACACACACACACACACACACACACACACACACACACGTCATATGCAGTGCACAAGTATTCGGAAGAATTTAACTTTGTTGTCGTTTTGTTGAGCAATGTCCATAACTTGTACAATCTCGAGCGCCGAAATTGCAGGGCAACATCTTGAAATTCATCAAAGGGTTTGAATGCGGTCTTACAATCGATAAGCCCTACCCTTAGTTCAACTCAAGGACACATTTTATTTATTTATTTATTTATTTCGTTAGTTATTTAGTTATACATACATGTGTCGAATCAGCTAGGTAGGGCGAGAGATGAGCAGGATTGTACCGAGTGATGTAAAAAGAGAGAGGGAAAGGTTTCTTCCCCTTTTTTCACTTTTTGCTCTTACTCCTTTCTTATTTTGGTTCGACATTTTTGATGACTGTTGCCTAAACCAAGGAAATATTTTTAGGTCGTCCTGGTCACTAGCAGCCCCTCCTGTCTCCCCCTGAGTACATAAAGCCCTGTTTTCCATGAATAAAATTCAGTTGAAATCCGGCATTCGTGTTGTATTTCTCTTCTCGTCCATGTTCAATTGTACGCTGGAACGATGTTTCATAATGCTAATCACAACCAACTAGCCCAACTGTCCATACTTAGCGATATCCTTTCAGATGCTTTGTTTTTCCGGTGCTTGCATAAGCTAACGCGTAGGTTTACGGCTAGCGATCAGGGGTTTCGTCTAGCCAGTTCTTGTTGAATTTCTTTCTCTATGATTTACACAAAATTCCTTTCAGATGCTTTTTTTTCCGGTGCTTGTGTGAGCTAACGCATAGGTTTACGACGTAGTTGATCTGCGGAAACCCGCAAGGCGCAGAGAAGTAACGAATAAAGGGAAAATCAGACATCCACCCTCCGTCACTTGCCTTTGCTTCGCGTTGTCGACAAATTCAACTTCGCCCTGCCATCTGCTAGCCGCCTGGTTAGCTCAGATGGTAGAGCGGCTGCCCCGGAAAGGCGGTGGTCCCGGGTTCGAGTCCCGGACCAGGACGAATTTTTCGTCAACTATGAGGCTTTCCTTCAGAGGAACCCGTATGGGTTTCCTTTGTAGGAATTGCTACGGAGGGGTGGCTGTCTGATTTTCCCTTTATTCAGGTTTACGACTAGCGATTGCGGCTTTCGCCTATCCAGTTGTTCTTGAATTTCTTTCCCTATGATTTACCCAAAGTTCCTTTCAGATGCCTTTTTTCCGGTGCTTGCGTGAGCTATAGCATAGGTTTACGACTAGCGATTGCGGGTTTCGTCTTGCCAGTTCTTGAATTTCTTTCTCTATGATTTACACAGAGGAAGCTTTAGTATGTAGCGCGGTTGCAGATGGATCCGACTGTCGATGGAGCCAGCATCCAAACAAAAAGCGCACTCTTGGTACGTTACACTAACTCCATGGTTGCACTGAAATCTGCGCACAAGTTTCTTCTTCACTTCCCGAAACGAACTTGCTTATGCCAACGATGACCAAAATGTATTTACGTAAAGCATCCACAGCCCGCGTCTTTATATGGAGACCTCCTTTCTTTTATTGAAAAATGCTAAACTCATCGTTTCGCATTATGGAGTATGCTTGCCCGCCCACTTGCTTAATGATGCAATAAGGCATGACATCGTAATAATTTCATCGCTAGACACATTAGAGTAAATCCGCGCGAAGTGGCAACAGGGAAAGTTGCCGCCTAGTTGCTACTTCCCATTTCTGTGAGGCTCACAATATTAAATATATGATGACAAAACTAGCATTTACACGAGCAGTTCATACGGACAATGTGTAAAGCTCCTGCATATTGAGGTGAAATATTGGATGACTATTTATGAATCATTTCGCTTATTTTTATCGTGCCTTAAGTTTTGCGTTTGCAGGCCTCTGAGCTAAATCCCGCCATCATAATGAAGAGGGGCTCAGCAGTCACGAACGGCATGCACGTTATCAGTGTGACGCAGCATTCTCGACAGGAAAGTAGCCAGAGCCGAGTTTTCAAGAAAGGAAACGCCAGCAAGGCAGATGACGATTATTGTTGTGGGACAAATACACACCCCAAAGGGTGCAACTGTTTTAAGAGTGTTGCAGTTGTAGATTTTAATGCATGGGCAAGGTCGATCCAAATAGGTTGCGAAGCTTCGAGCGTAAGCAGTTCAGTAAACATTGTCACCGACATCAGCAAGGGCGGTGATTGGAACAAGCATTGGAAAAGATGAAATCGTTTTTTAATTCAAGCGAGACACAGTTGCATTCATTAACGCTTAATAAAATTCTTGGTCAATTTTACACATTCGTGAGGAGTTAAGTAAATAGAAGTTTATTTAGTTTTATTATTACTAAAAAAATGCAGTTCTTTTCAGCACCCACCGTTACGGGGGCGCTGACGCCAAGACAACTCTTAGAGCAATGTACCGCTTAAAGCGCGCAGAAAGGCGCGTTTCTAAAGTTCACCTCTTGAAATACGCCCCCCTCACACGTTTTGCTTTCTTGCTTGTCGAAGTTTCTCTGAATTTGGTGACGGGGGGTAACTTCATCACCTAAAGCACTCCACACAAGCACTCATCGGCACTCTAACCTAAAGCTTTCACCGGCCTCCAAAGAAAGTATATTCTCTGCGGTGGTGCGATTTCGACAGCCGTGCGGTTGGTTTTTTCCTGCATCGTTTTCCGCGCTGAATGCTCGATACGCCCATCAAGTCGAATGGCGGAGCATTCGAATATATAGCTGTAAAGGCAGGCGAATAAAACAAGTTTCGCGCCTTCAAAAACAAGATGACGTCACTTCTGTTTTTAACGGATATGGCGTCGCATTATTTTTTCTTCAGCCGGAATTGTTCCCTCCACATACAGATGGCGCTAAGCCCCACTAACCCGCGATAAACCGCCACGTTTTGAACGTATTGGCTCCTAAGGAAGCTTCGCTACCGGGTATATTTACCTTTGCATGGCCGCAAGAGTTGTTTTTGTTAACTCGATGGGTGAGCGTTGGAGCCTGTTTTGTGTGTGATGCAAGCCGTGGTCGCTTAGTGCGTCAAGCTTTTCACTGCTGAGCTCAAGGTCGTACATTCATTAGCGGCCACGGCGATTGAATTTCGACGGCACCGAAATGGAAAACGAAGACGAAAAAAAAAAGAAACAAAAAGACGAGCGTGTACCTGGATGCGGGTGCACCTTAAAGAATCCGAAATTGGTAAAGTCGCTCCGAGTCCCTCATTAGGGTGTGCCTCATAATCAAAGCTGGCTTTCGGCGCGTAAAACCGAACAGTGCAATTTCTAATGTTATGAGCGAGCAATGTTTAAAAAGCGTCAGTCTCAGTCACTATATATATTGCGTGGGTAAGTGCTCTTATCCCACACTCTGCTCCTTATGCCACTTTCTGCTCCCTCCCCGTTCACCTTACTAGGGCGGAGGAAGTTGTGGTTAAAAGGTTTTAGACCGGGGCGGCCCTTGGATGGATGGATGTGTGTTGTTTAGTGGCGCAAGGGCCAGGTATGGCGAAAGAGCGCCATGACTGATAATGTTGTGTTAAGCGCTGATTTGTGAGTGGCGATGGTGGGATGTAACATGGCTGTAAAGTGGCCTAAAATCAATCAGTGTCATGAAACCGTAAAATAGTATAAAGCATAAAATTATGGTAGTGATACATGTAGTGGTCTGTGGATATAGTACGCGTGATAAGTGGACATGGAGCTAAAATGCAAGAATATGTAACTAGCACTTATGCCTCCGGGGGGCCTTTGGGCCTAAAGGCTGGGAGGCAGGTGCTTTCTTTATTGCACCTACCGCAGCAGAAACCTCTGTTAGAGGCTGTGCTAC
Source organism: Dermacentor albipictus (assembly GCF_038994185.2). Taxonomy (NCBI): domain Eukaryota; kingdom Metazoa; phylum Arthropoda; class Arachnida; order Ixodida; family Ixodidae; genus Dermacentor; species Dermacentor albipictus. The sequence goes on along the minus strand of NC_091829.1, from coordinate 75,200,150 downwards.
GGATTTCCTGGTGCTATAATATGAAAACTATGTACATCTTTCAAAAATCGAAACAGGCATTCATGTTTAAAGAGAGGTTCTATACCTATAATCATTTGAGGATGGAATGGAATTAGCTGCCGATGTGATAATGGAAAATGCTTTTTCCTATTAGCGTCTAATTGAGTGCATTGCAGCAGGATGTGAAGCACGGTTAGTGGCTCACCACATTTATCACACGTGGGTGGATCGCCACCGGACAAGAGGTATGCGTGTGTGCTGTATGTGTGTCCTATCCTGAGTCTGCAAAGTGTTACTTCTGTGTGGCGATTCTTTGATACCGGCGGCCAGTTGCCTAGATACGGCTTGATAACATGTAATTTATTTTCTGTCTCTTTATCCCACAAGCGCTGCCAGAAAGCCCTTAGCTTTTTTCTTATTGAGGGCTTGAGGTCCATTACCGCGACAGTCGTGCAAGTGTTGGAAGCGTTTGCGTGAATGGATGTGGCTAGCTGGTCAGCCAACACGTTTCTCTCTATGTCTCGGTGACCTGGCACCCAGCATACGACGATATGCTGCTTGGACTCATAGGTTGTGCATAATGCTGTGTAAAGAGATAGAATTACAGGGTTTTGATATTTTCTGACAGTTTTCAAAGTATTTACGACACTCAAAGAGTCTGTGTATATAACTGCCTTTGGGATATTAAATTCATTTATGTGTTTAACGGCAGCCAATATCGCGTAGGCCTCTGCTGTGAAAATACTTGTGTTAGGGTGCAGAACACCAGCATCTGAAAAGGATGGACCGACCGCTGCGTAGGATACGCCAGAATCACACTTCGATGCGTCTGTAAAGAATTCAGGAGGGGAGTATTTGTGCTGTAACTCGAGGAAGTACATTCGTATATGCGCGACAGTCGCGTGCTTTGTAACAGCTACGAAAGATGTATCACAGTCTATTGGTTGCCACGGCCACGGCGGGGGCCCTACAGCAGGGGACATAAGGTGGTATTCAAGCAGTGGAACCCTTGTTTCTTCAGCCATGTCCCTAACACGCAGTGAGGAAGGCTTTGCCAATGTGGGCCGGTTGCGAAAAAGTTGACAACTGGACAAATCGTTTATGGTGGAGAACGCGGGCTGCTCACTGTTTGCGTTCACTCTCAGAAAATACATGGAAGAGGAGTATGTTCTCTGCAGATTAAGTGACCACTCATCCGATTCAACGTAAAGGCTTTCCACTGGGCTTGTTCTAAAGGCGCCTGTGGACAGGCGAATTCCTAAGTGGTGGACAGGGTCTAGCATCTTTAGAGCAGTTGGAGTAGCCGACTGGTAAACTATGGCTCCGTAGTCTAGTCGTGTGCGTATGAGGCTTTTGTATAGGTTCATCAGACATTTTCTATCACTGTCCCAGGTTGTGCGTGAGAGAACCTTTAAGATATTCATTGTTTTTATACATTTGTTTTTGAGATACTTTATGTGCTGTATAAAAGTTAATTTCGCGTCTAAATTTATCCCTAGAAATTTATGTTCCCTGTTTACAGGCAGACGCTCATCATGCAACAAATTTCAGGATCAGGATGTAGGCCTCTTTTTCTAGAGAAAACAACACAGGTGCTTTTTTGTGGGCTCAGTCTGAACCCGTTCTCATCAGCCCATTTGGAGACCTTCTTAATACCAAGCTGGACCTGTCGCTCACAGATTGCGAGAGAACTTGATTGAAATCCTATCTGGACATCGTCAACATATGTTGAATAAAAGATGTTATGTGGTATGTGTAGACGGAGAGAATTCATTTTTACTATAAAGAGCGTGCAGCTGAGCACCCAGCCCTGCGGCACTCCAGTCTCCTGTACAAATTTCCGTGACAAAACATTGCCAACTCGAACACGGAATGTCCGATTTGACAGATAACTTTCGATAACATTGAACATATTTCCGTGTATACCTAAGTGGGAGAGGTCTCTCAATATCCCGAACCGCCACGTAGTATAATAGGCTTTCTTCATATCTAAGAATACAGATAAGAAAAACTGTTTATGGACAAAAGCTTCACGGATACGTGCCTCTATGCGTATAAGATGGTCACTGGTAGATCGAACCTCCCGAAACCCGCACTGGTATGAATCGAGCGAATTGTTTGATTCGAGGAAGTGTAGTAGGCGACAGTTAATCATTCTTTCGAAACCTTTGCAGCGGCAACTTGTTAGTGCTATGGGTCTGTAGCTTGATACAGAGGAAGGATCCTTTCCTTGCTTTAGAATTGGGATTACAATAGCCTCCTTCCAAGCAGAGGGGATCTCGCCGGAAAACCATATAATGTTGTAAAGGCAAAGGAGGGTTTTTTTGTGTTTCGGGCGGTAGTTGTTTCAACATCTCATACATTATGCGGTCTGATCCTGGGGCGGATGTATTACAACAGTTCAGTGCTGCCTGCAGTTCTGCTATGGAGAATGGTTCGTTGTACGCCACACCTTTAGCACATTTCCTTTGTAACTTTTGCTGTTCTATTCGCGTTTTGTTCTTTAGGAAGGTTTCGGAGTAGTGCGAGGAGCTCGATATGTATTCAAAATGTGCACCAAGAGAGTTGGCTTGATCTTCCAGGCTTTCTCCGTGGCTGTTTACTAACGGTAAGGAATACGTTTGTTGCCCGTTAACTTTCTTCACTCTATTCCAGACTTTTCTCTCATCTGTGTAAGAGTTAATACTTGAGATAAACTTTGCCCATCTCCCTCGTCTTGCTTGTCGGCGCGTTCTCCTCGCCTGTGATTTAACATGCTTAAAGTTTTCCAAGTTTTCTGCTATTGGTGAATCGCGAAACAGCGCCCACGCTTTGTTCTGGTTCCTCCGCGCTTGCCTACATGCATCGTTCCACCAGGGAACACGCCGCTTAGAACCAGTGCCGCTCACTTGGGTAATACACTTAGAGGCGGCATCTAGTATAAAAGCTGTAAAATATGTGACAGCATCATCTATGGCTATACCGGACATCTAAGTCCACGTCATATGAGTAAGATCTCGGTACCGTTCCCAATCGGCTGATTCAACCTTCCACCGGGGGACCTGCGGGAGAAGTTGATCTTGCTCCGTCGTACTTAAGATTATTGCAAAGTGGTCACTGCCATACGGATTATTAAGCACACTCCATTTAAAATAGGGTGAAAGTGTCGGCGATAAAATGCTAAGATCTATGGCAGAATATGACTTGTTAGCTAGGTTAAAATACGTAGGCTCCTTTGTATTGAAGAAACATGCTCCAGAATAAAAAAGCAGCTGTTCAATGACGCGAACTCGCGCATCACAGCGTGAATCGCCCCACAAACTACTATGTGCATTAAAATCCCCAAGAATGAGATAGGGCTCCGGGAGCTCATCTATAAATGATTCTATGTCTCGTCTGTGAAGCTGATAATGTGGTGGTATGTACAAAGAGCAGATGGTAATGAGTCTATTTAAAAGTACGGCTCGGACGGCCACCGCCTCAATGGCCGTTTGGAGCATTAAATGCTGACATGCTACACTTTTGTCAGCAATGATGGCTACACCGCCAGATGATGCGACAGCATCCTCGCGGTCTTTGCGAAATGTGACATACTTTCGTAGAAAGTTTTTGTGCGTAGATTTTAAGTGTGTTTCCTGTAAACAAAGCACTTTTGGATTGTGTGTTTATATAAGTTCCCGCACATCATCAAGGTTTCTGAGAAGACCTCTGACGTTCCATTGAATTATTTGTGTATCCATATTGGGAGTGGATAGGTGCTGTGTCTACAGAAACAGAAGTAGTGATTACGGAAATTACAGTGATTAAATTACAGAGCCATTTCAAGGCCCGTTAACGGGAGTTCTGCCCTTTCTGGAGCGTTGGAGGGAGCCTCGCCGATCCTTAGGCGCTTGGGGCGCCGTGGGGATAGGTGTAGTGTCCATTGCCTCTTGTGAGGCGCCGGACACGTGCTCTTGCGAGCACGTGTTTTCAGAGAGAGTCCCGCCTTGGAGGGCAAGACCCCTCCGCCCACCGGCCCGGAGGTCTATGGGGCTCCCTGGGGGATCTGGCTGCGCCGGCTGTTGCCAGGGCTGGATGGGGCCGAGGAGGTTGGGGTAGCCTCGGCTGCGCCCACCTTCGGGGTCGATGGCCCCGTCTGCTGTGTTGGCGAAGCAGCGTTAGCTGCTGTCACTGAAGGGGCGGATGGCGTAGCTGCCGCCTCACTGGGTGTGGGTCGGACAGCTGCCGGAGGCCGTTGTGACGCTGCCCTCTGACGCGCCACATCGGCAAAGCTGCGCTTAGACAGGTATGACACCCGCCTACGTGCCTCTTTGAAAAATACGTTTTCTTTGACTTTGATTGTCACAATCTCTTTTTCTTTTTTCCATGACGGACAGGACCGCGAGTATGCGGCATGCTCGCCATCACAGTTGACAATATGTGGAGTGTTCTGGCAGGTTTCGGAGGAATGTTCAGTGTCACTACACTTGGCACATGTCAGCCGGCCTCGACAGTTCTGTGAACTGTGGCCGAACCTTTGGCACTTAAAGCATCTGAGAGGATTGGGCACGTATGGCCTAACACGAAGTTTGATATAACCGGCCTCGATGGACTCGGGGAGGACACTTGAGCCGAAAGTGAGTATCAGGTGTTTTGTTTGGATTTCTTTTCCATCTCGCCTCATCTTAATCCTTTTGACATTTATAACATTCTGTTTGCTGAAGCCCTCCAAGAGCTCAGCCTCAGTGAGCTCCAGCAAATCATCGTCCGAGACAACGCCGCGTGAGGTATTCATCGTGCGGTGTGGGATTACTACAACTTGGGTCTCCCCAAATGATACTAGCTGAGACAGTTTCTCAAATTGCTTTTGATCGCGGAGCTCCAAGAGGAGGTCACCGCTAGCCATCCTCGACACCTTATTTCCTGGACCAAAAACTTTGGTAAGAGACTTAGATACAAGGAACGGGGAGATCGTTCGCACTTGCTTAGCTGTATTTTTTGCGTGGATCACATGGAAACGAGGAAAATTGTGGACTTGGCGTCCGAAAAACTGAAAGATCTCTTCGGTGCGCCCTCGCTTCTGAGGGCGATGAGGGAGTTTAGGAAAAGCGTTTTCCATAAGTACAGTTGGGTTTTCGGCCGCGATGCCGACCACCCACCATGGAGCCCAACAGGGGGACGTGAGAGGAGTTCCTGCTAGATAAACCCTGCCAACCCCAGCCGTACATCGCTGCTATAACCAAATACAGCATAACCAAGGCTGGCTAGCTACGCAAGGTTAACCCTTGCCGCCGGGAAACTAGGAAGTGAGGAGAAGTGATGAGAAGACAGGAAAGATGAAAAAGACGAGAGAGAAAGACGAAGATTGGAGAGGAGGACAGGAAAAGGCGACTGCCGATTTCCTACGGGTGGGTCAGTCCGGGGGTTCATGGTTATATTGCGCTCAGTTTTACACAAACGATATTAAGAAAGGACAGGACGTGGACGGACGTAGCGCAACGTCCGTCCACGTCTTGTCCTTCCTTAATATCGTTTGTGTAAAACTGAGTGCAATATAACCATGAACGTTCACCAACTAGCCCCCTTCATTGCTTTACTAAAAGTCCGGGGGTGCCGTCTACGTGAAGCTGAGGCCAAATGGGTGTGTTGCCGCCGCTGAGGGGCCGTAAAGGTCCAAACACCCGGCATTGGCTCAACCCCCAGGATCCCCTTTTCCCCAGACACGGCTAAGCCGTGCATGGCTACGCGCGGGAGGGTCCAGTCCCCGTGTGCTCGGGTCCGTGGTGTCGCAAGGCACCAAACGCCTGCTGACGCAGAGGCCCCTGCGGGGCCGGGGCGGCCCTTACGCCAGCTGTGATCTCAAAGTGGAGGTGGTTGCATTTACCATGGGTTGCTACATGCCCAGACTGCTCAGTCCCAGTGACGGATAGACAGATGCGTACCACGTAATATGGAGAAGTCCAGGCCTACAATCGGAATGCTCGCGTATGCCACTGCAAGCTTGCCTCCGCTACAGTGACACAACCAGCTAAGACCACTGGGTGCTTGATAACAGATTCCACAAAACGCACTGCTTCAATTAGTACACTACACAGCCCTCACAACACATATATATTACACACATACGCATTTACAGGCATACACAATTAAGGGTTAAGAGCAATTCGTAATCGAAATAAAGAAACATATAAAAATGAAGTGCGAGAACATGTTACACGGTGTTTATCAACCATGTCTCCTAGTGCTTTGCGAAATTTTGACGTCACGCCGAGTTTGCATGAGGCGAAAATGAGGCTCATTTGATGTTTCCTGCATGGCGAAAATGTTCAGTTTGTAGCTGTGGCTACATTTGTAAAGAAAACTGGTCACACAGACTGTCCCTCATTCCAAATTTCACGCATGGTTTGTACCATTACCAAAATTCATCGCTGATCTAAACAATGCACTTGATTCTATTGCTTGAAAAGAAGAGGCATGCCGTGGGTAATGCTTAGACGAAATCAAAAGCTTCAGATTTAACCGCAGCTTTTGTATTAAATTACGTATTCGATCAGCGCGGGAGCCTTTAAATGTGTTTCATGAAGAGGGCTACAGAATTTAGCAGGCTTTCCAGGAAAAAATATTACTATCCCCGATATTATATTGCTTTCAAGGACTGGCCCCTCACCAGGTCTGACCATATTGAGCTAAGAAGCGCACTGCATACCGGGCGCGCTAACGGTCGTGTCTGCTACGTATTACTTTCTTATGCGTCGAGCTAAGAGCTTAAATGTTACACGAAACGTCGTGTGCCGCTCTCTTCGCGGGCACCGCCCTTCCAGAGAGAAAGTCGACGTATATCGCGCAAAGGTGCCTACGCACATGGCAGCGCTGTGACGTCACTCGTAGTGACACGTGACTTCAATAATTATTCATGTCGAAATAATTTATTCATTTACTATGATTCTTCAAAAGATGAGTTAGAGTTAAGAGAAATAATGGATCATACTAGTGGAATGTCCACATGTTTTTATTTCACTTCGTGCCATGTGCCAAGAGAAGTACTTCCGTTTCGTCTGCTTGTTCCAACGTAACGCCGTTGCGCGCGTAGACAACTATTCTGTGTCGTGAGATGTATTACATCTCACGGCCGCCGTGAGATGTAATAAATTGCAATTACTACAGATTCGTGGATGTCTGATTTTCCCTTTGGTAATTACTTCTCTCCACCTTGCGGGTTTCTGCATAACTATTACGTCACGAAATAATTTCTAAAAATATCTGTGCTACTCTTAACCCTGCTCACAGTCGCTGCATTTCTTGGGAGTGAAATGCGAAAACACCCGTTCTACTTAGATTTAGGTGCATGTTAAAGAGCACCTGGTGGTCCACATTTCCGGTGTCCCCCAATAGGGCGAGCCTCAAAATCGGAACATGCATTCGGAACCTATAACACCATATCTATTTGTCTCAGCCCCACTGTTTTAAAGATTTGGCTGATGTGCATGTCGAAAGGAACGACTCCAGCGAATTTCACGGACATCCAAAGTACTCCAAATACTCAGGAGTTAACCTCTATGCTAAATATGTTAAGCACAGAAATATCAATGACGTTCAGTATCGCCCGCCGTGGTTGCTATTGTGTTGGGTTGCTGAGCACGAGGTCGCGGGATCGAATGCCGGCCATGGCGGCCGCATGTCGACGGGGACGAAATGCGAAAAGACCCGTGTACATAGATTTAGGTAAAGGTTAAAGAACCGGAGGTGGTCCACATTTCCGTAGTACCCTACTACAGTGTGCCTCATAATCAGACCGGGGTTTTGGCCCGTAAGATCCCATACTATGATTTTTGTGATGTCCAGTATTCGACGAAAGCTAGACCTAGTACAATGTCAGTGGAGCCAGTACTGTAGGAAAAACGCGCTACATTATCGCGGAACGGTTAAGGCCAGACGAAGGAATAAAGAATAGCATTGAAGGAAAGACCCGATATACAGTATAACGAAAAGCACGCTGATTGTATAGCTAAACGGTTAAGCCCAAAAGAATGCATGAATTTGTATATTTAACGAACGTGAACTGTGGCGACCATCGTCAATGGAGCCGCAGGGTAACGAAAAGTACGCTCCTTGTACGGCAAAAAAAAACTCCATGGGTGCCCTGGAATGTCTGCAAAAGTTTCTATTCGTTCGCGAAGGACAGAAGGTACAACCAATTTCTAATAAAATAATAATTACCTGAATTATCTGGAGCTTGCGTATTTATATTGAGATCTCCCTTAATGCTGTATAATATGCTAGCCTTCTCGTTTTCCTCTGTGGAGTATATAATATTGTCCATCCAATGCGTGGCTTGATCGCACACCAAGTCATAACATCCTAATTCTTTGACCGCTAAACACATTGGGCTACAAGTTCGCGAAAAAGAGTGGCAACGGCAAAGGCACCACCAAGTTGCTATCTGAAATTTTCGTCAGGCTAACAATATTCAACATATCATGTGAAAACTAGAATTTACATGAGCACGTCCTTGCAGGCAATTTGCAGAGCTCATTCCATGCATTTTCGACAAATATCGTTTGGCCATTTATGAAACGTTTAACTCATTTTTACCTTGCGTTAAGGGCTGTATTTGCAGGTGCCTGAACAAGATGGCGCCACCATGGGAGGCTCAGTTTCGTGTTCATTGTGCGCCTCGTCTGAATCGACTCTCGCCGTCGGTGCCTGCGCGGTGTCGCAAAGTTGCAACATGGCCGCGCCCTTGCAGGTCCCGATTTCTCTGCATGAGCGCTGTGGCGAGCGTTTCTTCTAGAGTTGGTTATATTAACTCTACAGCTGAACGTTGCAGTCTTTTTTACAGTTATACCAGCCGCGGTAGCTCAGTGCTCAAAGCATTTCACTGCTGAGTCCATTCAATCGCGGTCAAGGCAGCCGACTTTCGATTGGAGCAAAATGAAAAAAAAGACAGAAAAAGGAAAGAAAAAATGCTCCTGTACATGGATTTAGGTACAGGTTAAACAACACTAAATTGGAAAAGCCAAACCGAGTCTCTCATTGTAGCGTGCTGCATAACTAAAAGCTGTCTTTCAGCACATAAAATCAAACATATCAATTTCCAGACTGATGTGTGAGCGAAGTTTCAAATTCGTCAGTCTCAGCAACGATAAAATTACCTGGGCCTGTGCTCTTATCCCACTGTGTGTATGGTTCTTCCCCTTAACCTTACTAGGCCGGAGGAGGTTTTGCTTAGGAGGCGTCGGGCAAGGGTCGCCCTTACACCGGCTGTGATCTCAAAGTTACACTGGTCGCATTTACCACTGGGTGGTGCTACCTCCCCAGACTGCTCAGTCCCAGTGATGGATAGGCAGAAGCGTACCCCCTAATCTGTACAAGTCCAGGCTTACAATCGGAACGCTGGCCTCTCCTACTGCAAGCCGGCCTCCCCTTTCAATGACGCGATCAGCTATGACCGCTACATACGTGATGACAGATTCCACAAAACACTACTTCCATTCATACACAAGACAGGCCTCACACAACCCACGTAATACAGATTACACACCAATAATTAAGCCTTAAAAGCAAGTTGTTATCGTATATAAAACATATATAAAATAAAAAAACGCTCAAACATGTTGCAATGCGTTTATCAGCCACGTTTTCCAGAGTCGTAGAAAACTTCTACGTCACACCGAGTTTGAATGTGGCGAAAATGGGGCTCATTTGATGTTTAATGCATGGTGAAAATTTTAGGTTTGTAGCAGGGATTGCACTCGTGAAGAAAACTGGTCCCACAAACTCTCCATCTTTTCAATGTTTATGCATGGTTTTGTACCATTTCTCAGATTTATTGCTAAACTAAACAAGGCACTTGAGTGAATTGCTGTAAAACATCGGTTATGTTATGGTGGATGCACACGTGAAATGAAAAGCGTCAAAATTACCCACAGCGTTCGTAGGTAAGAATGAATGCCAGCAGCGTACAATTAAGTACGCTGCTGGCACGCTGCAAGAAAGCGTACAATTAAGTAAGCTTTCCAGGGAGAAGTGTTACTGCCAGCGTGACTATATTGGCTTCAAGGTCGGGTTGACCAGGTCTGGCTAGCTTGAGCTGATAAGCGCAGTAGATACCACTCAAGCTGACGATCGCGTCTGCTAAGTATTGCATCATTACACGCCACGCAATGTGTTTAAATGTCAAAGCAAACGCCGTTTGCCGTTGGCTTCACGGGAACCGCCCTCCCACCGAGAAAGTCGACGTATATCGGGCAAGTGAACCTATGTACGTGGCATCGCTGTGACCTCGCCCATAGTGACACGTGACTTCAAAAATTATTCAAGGCGACATCCATCACACGTTTACTAAGTTGTTTCGATAGACCACTTAGGGTTAACAGAAATGTTGAAACACACAAGCGGAATATGCGCATGATTGTTTTTTGTTTTGGCTTTTTTTACATCGTGGCGTATGGCAAGATATATGTACTTCCGTTTCATCTGCTTGTTCCCACGTCATGCAGTCGCGCGCGGAGAACGAAACTATGTCATTTTACACCGTGTTCAATCGCCACGATTATGCTCTTTCATCATCTTACAGGTGCCTCGTTGCTCGTGAATATGGCACAGATGAAGTGTTGTCGTGAAGGAGGTGGTCTCGCCAGCTGCGCGGAAAGAAACAAACGCAACCGCTTCTGCGGGAGACCACCCTCCAAAGTGAACTCGTCGTCCTTTCGACAGGTTTATTGACACGCTGACCATACTTTTGACCAATGCTAAGAACTCTAGTCAAGAAACAAGTTATACATTGTTGGAGGCCGCAAGAATAGTTTAAATCGTTTTCACGCACGATCCCGTCAACGTGGCGCAACATTTATGCGCAGTCACAGGAGCCGGCGTGCCGTCACCTTAAATTACAGTATTAAATACTGAGAGAAGAGAAACGGCCATAGTAAAACGCAGTAAGAATAACACATAAGTGGCGCGTTTATGATCCCCCTGGACGCGACAATCTCCTGATAAAATTCAATGTTCTCATGAGCCACAGAGGAAAGTGGAGAAAAACTCGCCACCGGTCAATTGCCATACAGTGCGTAGGATTCTTCGAAACCATTCCCGATGAATCTTATACCAGGGTGGAAAATATTGCAACACCTTCCTTATACTCCAATCTTGAAACCAAGACTGCTGCAGTTTAGATGTCGAGCCACTCCATAATACACCACGCACAGTGATGATATCCGCCGTAAACTCGTTTGCACCACCAGTCTTGTTTTGGTAAATGAAAACAAAATTATTGTCGTGTTGTTTTTTGCTGTTCTACAATTTACCCGCCGACGTCCTCGCCTGCATTCCAAAGCGTCCTCCTCAGTTCCTTCTTGCTGTTGTTGCAGACAGAATACTCTCGCGGTGCGTGCGTTTTCAGCGCGAACCTTCATCGCGGAAGTTTTCGCTTTCGTTGAAAATGTGCCTCTGTAAACGCTGCCTTCCGCACGCATTTCCTCGGCGAATTCAGGCTTCTCCGTTCGCCGTCCCTTAGCAACGTTTAATGCACAAGCATGTTTTGGCGAGCTCCCCAACCCTGTCAGGCGAGAAGTTTACTGCCTCATTAATGTACGAAAACGCGTAATTTACAACTTTAAGACATTTAGTCGTTGTGATAGTGTGAATACATATTAATGGTAGCGTTTAGCAACGTAGAACAATTTAGAGCAAAATAAAGATACCCGTAGGTATGCAGTCCTAAGAAAATGCATGGGAAAGTTTATAGTATGAATAAAGCAACGAAAATTTGAGAGTGGGTGAACTTGAAATTTGGCCTTGGGGACAAATTGAAATTTGAAATGGGCCAATTGACATTTCTGGGTGAGCCAACTTGAAGTGTAGGATGGGCGAAATTTAAGTTTCAACCTGGGGCAACTGCAATTTGGGAATAGACCAGCTGAAATTTAGGAACGAACCAACTGAAATTTGGAAGGGGGGTTAAGGTAAATTTGGGATTGGGCCAAACTGAAAATTGGGGTTGTCCCGATTTGAAATATGCATGTGGGACAAATTAATAGGGGTCGCTGCACTTCAATTTTGGGGCGTGCGAACTTTGATTTCGACACTTGAAATTTTGCGTTGTCGGAATGAAAATGTGGGGTTTGGCCAACTTTGTATTTCAGGAAAAGGCCAACTAGACTTTTATGAGGGACCCAATGTCTCTACGCGCTTGCTCCCAGCATTTTCAATTCATTGGCACGATTGCATTGAAGAAGCCGCAGGGAGCGAGAAATTCCGACAATTGCCTACTAGAGCCCAAGCATCCTTTGCCACAGGAAAGACCATGGGCAGACGCGCATAAGCTTGGAAAATCAGGTAAGCAAAACGAAGTAAAAATGAACTCACAGCCGAGACAAACAATGCTTACGCATCAGTAGACAATTCTCTTAAATGTGTGTAGCTTTTTGGGAAGTGGTACACTCACAGAATTTTCATTTCCAAGTAATGAAAGCAATAACGTCTTTTGTAAATTATTTTCCAGCCAATGATGTGATGGAAATGCCCCGATGTCCAGTGCGCCCATCGCGAGTAAATTCTAACGATAGTTTCGGCCTTAGGGTTTCATAAAATAAAATTCACAGGGTCACTTGTGTTATCCCTAAAACCAAGGAGAAAGGTCAGGTGCCGATACATGAAAGACGGACACATAACCTACACATCCAACTTGATTCATTTACTCATCCTCCTCATTCGCTTAGTCACTCCCTTATTTTGCTTCGCGTACTTCGCTTAGTCATGCCTCTTAATTATAAAGGACGCAGTTGTTACACTCTAGGTATTGGGTTTGAGCGCCTTAGCTGTGCCCTAATTAACTGTGCCTGAATTAACCTCGCATTTATTAACACCAATGTTCGGGAGTTCGACTCTATAAAAGGATCATGGTTAGACACCAGCAAAATTATCAGCATTCCCAGCCATAATTAACGCCAAAGGTTGTTCGTTCAACTCCCACCACATGTAGAGGCCTCGTAGCCTTTTCGTACCTTTCGTGTCGTCACCGCATTTACGCTCATAGGCGACTGACCGATGAGACATAAGGCTTTCGCCTGAATAACTAAACTGAACCCTGGCGTTGCGATCATTCGGCCGGTATGGGAATGATGGACAGTGAGGGCATCTGTCTGATCTTCATGCTCGTGGCTTCAACCGTTTTAGAACGCCGCTCTTTAACGCTGCCCCACATTCAGTGTTTGTCGGAGTTTCGTCACCCAACGTCGCTTGGCGTCGATGCTGAGGATGGCGTGATCAAGTGACACCAGATCTCGCAGCCGCCGCCAGAAGCGGCTCGATGAGCGTTGACCAACAAGCGCAGGTCCGCGTGCCGCTCGTGTGCCTAGACGTGCGTTCGTGCGGAGACACCGAAAGATGCATCGCCAGGAAACGGCGTTAAAAACGCTGAATGTCGGTCGGCCTTCAGGTGCGCGTTGCTGTGCGCTCAGCATCGCGATCGTCGGCGTCCCTCGGCCTCACCGAGGGAGCGATAACCGCAAAGGACGCAAGAGCGAACGCGGAGCAAAGCGGGGGTTGAAACACGGCAGTAGCGAAGAGAGCGCGAGGATGGAAACGGTGGAACTTAGAGCGAAAGCATGAGGCAGAAAGCGGAGGAAAAGAGCATGGCGGAAGGGTGTGGAAGAAAGCAGAGTGCCACACGAGACCACGACATGGGGCAACAGTGATGTACGCCATACTGTGCCGTGACCTCATTACTAAGGCATGCAGCGAGCGCTTGGCGAGCACGTCCACTGATACGAAATATGGAAACAATGCTCTGCCTTGTTCTTCGAAACCAGACGCGCGTTCCCGTGTTCCTGCTTTATTTCTCAACAATGAGTGATGGAACCGGTGGAATTCGAAACGTATAAAGAGCGGCGCTCAAATTTTGCATTATGGAGCATCGTAGTCGTCGGTGAATTCCATTCTAGCTTCATTTACTTTGTCTTTATTGGCCTTCAGTGCCTTACATTTCAAAGCAATCTATATTGCATATGTAAAGTTAAGTAACATTGCGAATGAATTGCAACCAATCACTGAGGTCCTTAGCATAGAAATTATAACAGTAAACTTGAAGTTTAATATCCAGAAGGCAAACGAAATGTTCGGTAGTCTGGCAAGGAAGCAAGAATTCATGATCGCCAGTCACCCTCGAGGATATAAGGAATAGTAGGTTTATTTAGGTCACCTACTCACAAAGCACCTAGATCAGGAGAAGAAAATTTACAGCTGAATAAAAATGGGTTCCAGCGATTACGGCAGGCGTTACCTAATTCCTGAGTGGAAGCTTAGCACTTTCGTCGAAAAGATAAGTGTACAATCTATGCATTCTACCAATACCAACACATGGGGCCGAATCTTGGAGAATAACAAAGCTAGAGAACTAGCTAAGGACTGCCAAAGGAAGAATGGAACAAAAACCTTGGGCGTAACGTTTGGAGACGGGAAGATAACGGTATGAATGAGAGTGCAAACCTCGATGACATCAGGGGGGAAGGGGGGGGGTGAAGTGAAGCTGGGTAGGTATTGTATTGCCCAGGGTAAATAACCGGTGGATCATTAGAGTTACAGAATGCGTAATAAAAGAAGGCCTGCGCTGTCGATGACGGTAGAACATCATGTTCAATGATGAAATTAGCAACTTTGTGGGCGCAAGTTGGATTGAGCTAGCGCAGGACAGGGTCAATTGGAGATGGCTCGTGACGGTGCGCGGTGTCCGTAGCAGCTATCGCCGGTAACGAGAAAAAAAAATTCAATTTCCGCCGGATTGAACCCGGGACTACAGCGCATGAGTGAGCTACTCGAGCACTGAGCCAAGCCATCGCTGCCTAGCACGCAGCGGAAAATTGCGCTTTAAATGCGCCCTAGCGCGCAAGGAGACACGCGATACGACATGCGTGCCGCGTGGCGTCGATGTGTGCACATTTTTCATTGGATCACCACATGAGGTAGAACGCCACGTAGCAGTTGCTGAGGTAGCAGTACAGGGCAGATAGTGAACTCATGAGGAATAAAAGCAAATTATGGAGACGTAGAGATATTGATGTAATGAAAAACATGTATGATATACGTGATTATTTCAAGCAGGCTAAGTGAGTGTCTCTGTGCCGTTTCATAAGGAAGGTCATTAAATCTTCATCATCGTATCACACGATTTCACACGCGATGTGACCTGCGCGCAGCGAAGCGTCGGTACGCACAAAGCTTCCATTGCAGTTTCGCTATACTACAGCACGTGTGACCACCACTTGTTGCCCATTTGATGTAATAGGCAAGCAGTCAATGTGGGAAGATAAATACTGAGGCTCCTCAACAATGTGCGCAAGCACACCCATCCACGTCGCAACATTTATTAAGAGAAGCCCTGGCGAGTATGATTGACAGCATTCGAGAACAGCAACCTCGCGAATTTTAGAGCACGCAGTCTCGTCCTTTCTCACTTTTTTGGTTATCCTCTTCACGAAATGAAGAATGTTTGATTTCCAATCCTCGTGGTAAAAAACTCAAATATATAAAAGCAATCTTCTTTCATATAATGGCTTGTGCGTAAGATCGGGTCTGCGTGTAGCAAGCGCACAAACTCGGCGAATGTGCTGAGTCTAACCTCATCGCCTCAGCGCGATCGAAATTGGCTCAAACTGTGTTCGCGGCTCGTGAAAATTGAAACTTTGCCGCCAACAATTCGTCACCACTTTCCAACCATGAGCCACCCATTTACAGGGAACTTAACTTCTGCGAATGCAGCATCTCATGCCAAACTCGACCTCATGGTCGTCAACTTTGTTGCCTGCCATTATTTCCCAGTATGCTCTGCGTATTCAGCTATATAACTCATAACACAATGTGGCCAATAGCTGAGAAGCAGGAAAAGTATCTGGCTTCAAGTGATTTAAGGAATAATTTTAAAAAATCTGCGCTGCCCCCGCCGCTGCATTTTATGGGAGTGAAATGCCAAAACACCCGTTGTACTTAGACTAAGGTGCATGTTGAAGAGCACCTGGTGGCCCAAATTTGCCGTGTGCCTGAAAATCGGATCGTAGTTTTGGCACGCAAAACCTTATATTTAACGCCTGCTGTTTCGAAGATGTGGCCGTCGTGCCCAACGTCCAGAGGAATGTCTCCAAAGAATTTCACAGACATCATCTGAACTGAAAATGTTGCCGGTGTTGAAGATTTTGGTGAAATAGTTAAGCCCAGAAGAATCGATTAAGTTAGTATTTAACCAAAGCACACTATTTCTATGGTTTCACAGTTAAGCCCAGAAAAATGAATGAATTTTCGCAATGCAGAACACAAAAGTTCATCAGGATATGGTTCCACGGTTAAGCCCAGAAAAACGAATGAATTTTTGTAATGCAGAACACCGCGTTCGCAGTATGTCAGTGGAGCCAGCAGCCTAACGAAAAGTGCACTCTTGGTACACTAGACAAGCTCCCCTGTTGGCCTGGCGGCTCGACATATGTTTCTCTAAAGTTCCCGAAGGTTTCTGGACAAATGCAAACAGCTATCAAATAGTATTAAGGTAACACATCCGCAGCCCGTGTCTTTATACGAGGATCTCCTTTATACGAAGATGCGTCTGCAAAGGTGGTTGAGAATGGTAAACAAAACGAAATATACGAAGTATGCTGAAGCAACTAATAACTACGATGAGTTCACTTCTCTGCGTACTACAGACGCCGCTTGCTAAGACCTCGCTACATGTTCTAGGTGCTATGGAACCACTCCTCGCGGCTTTACAATAAGGCATCATGGCGCTATCTTTTGAAAACCAATTATGAAGATCCGCAGTATTGCAGTGGAATGCCAGAGGCCTACGAGGCCGCCTCGAGGACTTTAGGCAATGGATGGATGTTCAAATACCTGTTTCCCGTGACTGTAATTTGTGAACCAAACATGGCGTCATTACTACGCTTATCTGGATACGTGACACTGTGGTAAAGGAAGAACCACAACATAAGCAAAATGCTCAATATTGTTCATCCGGAATTTAACATGCCTTCGTAAAGACATTCCTCCACATGCTTCCAACGAGTACGTTTGCATAACACTAAAGTGCAAGCGGCCTACATCCTTAGTAATCGGAGGATATATACCGTGAGCATCGAGTGTAGACTATTCATATTTGCTGTCCGTGCTGCAAACTTGTGCGAGTCCCCATTATTCATCGCCGGCTTTAATGTCCAGCATCCCTTGTGGGGCTCTGCTTCCTCGAACTCACGCGGTAGAGACTTGGATGACTTCATGCTTAGTCAAGGCTTGATGGTGATCAATGATGGCTCGCCAAGATGCTTTCGAGTCTCGAACAACAGCAGTTCTCTTCACATTGCGTTTGTTTCAAAGAGCTTGCTGCCTGTTACATGATGGTGTACTGATCTTGCCACCCATGAAAATCACCATGAACCAACATATATTCAGATGAAATAGTTGCATCCCCCAGCTCCGCACACTGTCCGCTCTATTGATTGGCCAGCATATCGAGAATTTGTGAACACCGCATGCCAAGCCATCCAATCTCCATCCAACACTGAAGATGTCATCGCGACAATATTACACGACACAACAAAACACCTCAGCGTACCTTCACCTAGATCACCTATTGATGACCAGTACGAGCGACATCACGCGATACGACCTCGAGCAGAAGAGAAGTACAGAAGTACCAAATCAGCATTAGACGCCGCATCACACCGGGCTCTTGTGTCATGTCCTGCGCCACCTTGAGAAGCTCGACAAACAACGCTGGAGATAAATCTGTGGCACTCTGGATCCGAGAAAACATCTCTCTCGAATTTAGAAAATTGTGCGAAGCCTTCGATCGCCTCCACAACAGTGCTCCCGTTCAGCGCTGTAGCCAAACGGCAAGGCCGGCGTGAAGTTGAGGTTGCGGATTACTTCTGCAAATTACTTCTGATTTTCTCTAATGGTATAGCAATGATATCACCACTGACCTTTCTACCATCTAGAGATCGCTGTCTCGATGCGCCTTTTACTGTGCACGAGCTGTGACATCTACTTCCCACTGGTCACCTTGTCCAGGACCAGATGAAATTACACACTCCTCTATTTGCCATCTTGAAGTAGGAGCTCGAGAAATTCTAATGACGCTCTATAACTCTATGTTGTAGAGAGCAACTGTGCCTGGCCACTGGAAGTGCAGTCGTCTTGTAGCTTGGCTAAAACCCGGGAAATGCCCACATGATCTCTAACGTTATCGGCGAAAAGCCTTGGTAAGCGGTGTCGGTAAAGAGATGGAGCGGATGGTACTGAGCAGACTGGAATGGCTACTAGAGAAAAGTGATGGCCTTCCTGATTGAATCAACGGATACAGAAGAGGCCGATCGTCTATTGATAGTGCGATCGACTAGAACCTTCTGTTCAACAGGTAAAAAGACGCCATCCCCTGGAATGTGCAATATTTCTGGATGTTAAAGGTGCGTACGACAACATCTTCCACCATTCCATTATTCGGGCTCTTGAAAATATTCAAGTTGGAGGCCGGATGTATGCACGGCTGCACAGTTACCCCAGTGGCCGCATCATTTTTATGTCCACTTCGGATGGCGAGACTGATAGACATGACGTTCACAGGGGAGTTCCACATGGTGGTGTCCTTAGCCCAATATTGTTCAGTGTCATAATGGTGGGCCTCGAACACGAGCTACCTCAAAGAACGCATACAGCACTTATGCGGATGATAACTGTATATGGTCATCTGGGGTCACACGTCCACAAGTGCGTGCAAGGCTTCAACGTGCGGCTACCATCGCGGCGAAGTACCTGCGCTGTAGAGGCCTGCAAATCTCAGCAACTAAGTGTGCAGTGTTGGTCTTCACTCGCAAATTGATGTCACAGTATCTAATCGTTGTGGACGAAACTGTGCTCCCTTTAGTCCCCCACCAGACATTTCTTGGCGTGATAATAGACCGCAATCTTTCTTTGACCAAACATGCTACTGCGCTAAAGGCTAAACTGACCAGCCTCATACACGTTCTTCGTGTAATATGTGGGCTGAGATGGGGCCCCTCTAAACGAAGCTTGCTCCATGTGTACCAGGCACGTTTTGTGGGCCACATACGCTTCAGCATGCCTGTGCTAACATGGAATCACCTTGTATACACACACTAGAGAGCCTTCAGGCACATGCACTGCAGATGTCTTGGCTTTCCACGCTGCACATCAACTAAGGGCACTATAGGGGAAGCACGGGCTTGTCCAATCGACATATACAGGTCTTGTGAGCCTGTGCAAACCACTCTTCGCCTGCTGACCAGACACTAAGACCATCTTTTGTCAACCCTATTGACTATTGACACTTGACTATTGTTTTTATAAAACAATTGCATGTCACGCAAGCATTATACCTTCAAGCTTCCAGGCCACAAACTTTCCTGAGACACTTCCATGGACATTTCCCAAACCACTGGTGAGGCTTCAGATACCCGGAATTATTATTAATGCCATGTTTCCTCAATTGGCCTGAAACAACTCCCCCAGCTGTTCCATATATCTACATTATATAGTGGAACTGTACAACTATATACCGATGATCCGGTCATGTCATCTGCCACAACGGCCGCATTTGTCATTCAATACCTTTGAATTACTCGGTGATTTCAATTAGACCACAAATCGACATCTACGGCTGCGGAACTCGCGGGAATACGGGAAACTCTCCGTTTTATGAGAACGGAGACACCCCATCAATGGTCGGGATCCTGCGATGCCAAATCAACGCTACAGGAGCTAAAATGCTTGTTAAAGAAAGGCCCAAACTGCCTGCTCGTGCTGGAAACCGCCAAACTTCAGCACAGCGCCGAGTTAAGTGGCCATGTGATCACTTTTCAATGGGTGCTTAGTCATAGTTGTGTGATTGGCAATGAACTCACTGACAGTGAGGCAACATCAGCTTTCTCTTCCTCTGATGAAGTATGGATTGCCTACTCGCGACCTGAAACCAACGCCATGATCAAGTCAATCATGCAGGACCCTACAAAGGTATACAGAGCCTACAATGACAGCGTTCACAGACGCTTACATTTGATCAATCCAGTCACTAAATTATGTTTGCCCCGGAAAGTTAAGCGGAGCAAAGCGTCATTGCCACAAAGGATTCGGCTGGGCGTTGCTTTCACTCGTCGCTACGCGCATCTCATAGGCCAATCGAACAGCCCTGATTGTGAACACTGCCAGATGCATGAAACACTGGAAGACATACTGTGCGATTGCCCAGCATATATGCTGGAGCGAAGGACGTTAGAATGTTTCCTAGCCAGCGTTCGCAGGCAACCACTCTCGGAGGAAGCTATTCTCGGCCCATATTCTCACATTGCAACTTCAGTACGTGCAAATAAAGTGTTGTTCAAGTTTCAGCAGGACACCAAACTCATCGAGAGCCTCTAGCAAGGCAACTGTCTCATATGCATCAGCACTCACCACCTTTATCATCATGTATCCCAGTACCCTCACTTCGCTACCTTTCTTCCCCAGTGCAGTATAACAGATTACAGCGCACTAGCTCAGGTCAACCTACCCGTCTTGCCTATAAACAAATTCTGTTCTCCCTCTCTCTCTTGCTTTTCCGCTAACAAAAAATGCTAGTCTTCTCGTTTCGTTTGGCTGAGTATATATGCCAGTCCGCTATGTAGCTTGATAGAGTACTCGGGCAAGATATCGTAACGATTTTACCGCTAAACATATTAGAGTAAATTTGCGCAAAAAGACGTGGCAAGCGCAAAGGCGCGGCAAAATTACTGCCTCCCATTTTCGGGAGGCCAACAATTATAAATACATGATGCGAAAACTAGCATTTCCACTAGTGTCCGTAACGACAATATGCAAAACTCATTCCGTGCATTTTCCAGAAATATCAGACGACAATTTATAAAACAATTTTCTAAATTTGATCCTGCATTAAAGGATGCGTTTGAAGGCACGCGAACCGAATTGCGCCACCGCGATGAAAGGAGACTGCGTATCGCATTCATTGCGCGTCTAGTCTGAATCGAATCTGGTCAACGGCGCATGCGCGGCAGCGCTAGGTAGCAACATGGCAGCGTCCTTGCAGTCGCAGATTCCAATGCAGATGCGCTATGGCGAGCGTTTGCCCTACAGTTCGTTACAATAAGTCTATAGATTATCCTTGCAGGTTTAGTGTGATACCAGCCACAGTAGTAAAGCGATTAAGGCGTTTCGATGCTGCGTTCGTCATTATCATCATCATCATCATCATCATCATCAGCAGCAGCAGCAGCAGCAGCAGCAGCAGCAGCAGCAGCAGCAGCAGCAGCAGCAGCAGCAGCAGCAGCAGCAGCCTGATTACGCTCACTGCAGGGTAAAGGCCTCTCCCATACTTCTGCAAAAAACCCGGTTATTCACTAATTGTGGCCATGTCGTCCCGGCAAACTTCTTAATCTCATCCACCCACCTAACTTTCTGCCGCCCCCTGCTACGCTTCCCTTCTCTTGGAATCCAGTCCGTAACCCTTAATGACCATCGGGTGTCTTCCCTCTGCATTACATGTCCTGCCCATACCCATTTCTTTTTCTTGGTTTCAACTAAGATGTCATTACCTCGCGTTTGTTCCTTCACAAAATATGCTCTTCTCTTATCCCTTGACTACACCCATCATTCTTCTTTCCATAGCTCGTTGCGTCGGCCTCAATTTAAGTAGAACCCTTTTCGTAAGCCTCCAGATTTCTGCCCCGCAGCTCAGTACTGGTAAGCCACAGCTGGTTATAAACTTTTTTTTTGAGGGATAATGGCAACCTGCTGTTCATGATCTGAGAATGTCTGTCAAACGCACCCCAGTCCATTCTGATTCTTCTGATTATTTCCGTCTCATGATTCGGATCCGCCGTCACTACCTGCCCTAAGTAGACGTATTCCCTTACCACTTCCAGTGCCTCGCTACCTATTGTATATTGCTGTTCTCTTCCGAGACTGTTAAACATTACTTTGATTTTCTGCATATTAATTTTTAGACCCACTTTTCTGCTTTGACTCTCCAGGTCAGTGAGAATGCATTGAAATCGGTCCTCTGAGTTACTAAGCAAGGCAATATCATCAGCGAATCGCAAGTTACTGAGGTATTCTCCATTATCTTTGATCCCCAATTCTTCCCAATCCAGGTCTCTGAATACCTCCTGTAAACACGCAGGGAACAGCATTGGAGAGATTGTATCTCCCTGCCTGACGCCTTTCTTTATTGGGATTTTGTTGCTTTCTTTATGGAGTACTATGGTGGCTGTGGAACCGTTACAGATACCTCTCAGTAATTTTACATGTGGCTCGTCTACACCCTGATTCCGTAATGCCTCCATGACTGCAGAGGTTTCGACAGAATGAAAAGCTTTCTCGTAATCAGGTAATCAGGTCCGTCATCAGGTCTGGCCATCTTGAGCTGACAAGTGCATCGCATCCGTACCCGCTGCGCAGAATGCTTAAATTTCAAAACCAAACGCCGTTCGGCGTTCTCCTCACAGGCGCCACCAACCCACCGAGAGAGTCGACGTATATCGCGGAAGTGCGCCTACGTAGAACGCGCCGCTGGGACCTCGCTCATAGTGACACGTGGCTTCAAAAATTATGCAAGCCGATATCATTTATTTGCTTATTCGGTTGCTGAAACAGACGACTTAGATGTTTTATAAGCAGTGATATAAAAAAAACCGAATGTCTCCATGTTTCTCTTTTACTTCGCGCCGCATGGCAAGAAGGATATAGTTTGGTTTAGTATGCTTGTTCCTACGTCACGCAGCAGCACGCCGAGATCGAAACTATGTCGTTTTCGACCATGTTGAAACGCGCAAAACCACGCGGTGCGCGAAACGAGGCAGACACAACAGATCATGCGGGAGACTATCCATATTAGTGCACCACTCAGGAGAAACACGGCAAAAAAAGAACGAAAGTGCGGCCCTAGACGAATTCGTCACGCAATCCTACGGCTGCGCTATGAGAGAACACAGGCAATTAATTTTGCTTGCGGATGCTAGTCAGTGCAAGTGAAGAAAGTCTGTATTTTGGCGGTGACGCTCGCCTACTACAATCATGGTTTAACGTCATTTCAAACGTACGTACATACATACATACATACATACATACATACATACATACATACATACATACATACATACATACATACATACATACATACATACATACATACATACAACATGTATGTATGTATGTATGTATGTATGTATGTATGTATGTATGTATGTATGTATGTATGTATGTATGTATGTATGTATGCAACATGCTAACATGCAAAACGGCTCTCTCCACAGTGTCCGCAAGCTTATTGCTTCCGACAGGCAGTATCCACGAAAACGTCTAGAGGAATTTCATTTCTTTGTTCTTCGGTGGGTAATATCCATAACGTACAATCTCGAGGACCAACATCTAAGACCACCTCTTTGAGGTGTAGGAATTGATTTGAAGGCGCACTTGGGATCGAAATGCCCTATCCACAGTTCAACTCGATCTCTACAAAATGAACGCTTGATACAAGGAAACCTCACGGGCGTTGTGTCATCTATATTTAAACTTGGAAAAAGTGACGTCGAGCGATAGCTATGCTACGCTTCATGTCTTCCTAAAACAAGATCCTAGATTGGATAGATTAGTTTAAAATTTTCTTTATAACAAACCGCGCAACATTAGCACTGTGCGATTTGGGAGAAAATAGCCACGTACGGCTCGTTGAAACGAATATGTAGGCTGGTCAGACACTATGTAAATTCTCTAAGCTTACGCGCCGATTTTATATATACAATATAGTACTTATGGTTATCGTTCTTCGTTGCGGATATGTCGCTGACTAAATATAGTATATAGCAAAGCATATGTATATAGCAAAGCATATTCATATAGCATTGCGTATAACCGCCTGACAGTCACTTAAAAATGACAGTCCGTTGAATAATTCCATGACGAATTCATCAACTTTCCAGACGATGAGATTCCCACCACACTACCAATAAATTTTCAAATTTTCGTAGCCACGCTTTCCACCTCCCCGAAAGAGTTTCAACTTTCATTAAAAAAATTACGAAATCTGTCTGCAATATTTTTCTCGCAACTACAAGCTCTGGTTCTATATATTTTGCATAGTTAAATATACTACCTAAAAACTTTAGGCCCCTTGGAAAATTTAGGTTATTGACCGTAGAATATAGGGAACCGTCACAGGAGGGTTTTACTGTAAATGTATTTCAAAGCGGTTCGTACCGATAAATGACAAAAAATGAAATGAGGCGTTGCCGTGCTTTCAGAAGTCCAGCTTCCTCGCAAACGTTTACACTTTGCCAGCGTAGACTAGCGTCCACAATTGCCACAGCCACCAGCCGTGCCACATTTCGCTTCCTCTGACCCAACCTTCACCGTTGTGTTCCCGGTTGTTATGCGCACCTTTTTCGCTTCATTCAGCTGATTCCCTCTGTGCCCGTTCACATATGCTGTAGTTAGAGAACCCGTTATGTTCACATCAATACACTCGCTTCCTTTTTTTTCCCCTTCAATTAGTTGTTTTGCTCATTGATGCAGGTAAAAATGTGGTATTTCCGTTTTGCGTCAGCTGATTTACATAGGTCACGTGCCAAAATCACGGACGCTGTAGGCAATGCGTCTTACGCAAAAGCATTTTTCGGCAGTGAGCTTCAGTCTCTGGCAGAGAGCGGGGCTGCTTAAGAAAAAGGACGCCCGGGCTCTGCCTCAAATTGAAGCCGTTCTGGCTCCGTGCATCCACTTCATATTTTCCATGCACAATTAGCACAGCGTGATCCAGGCACACGCTTGTCCCTTTGCCCCAGCCTGGTGAGGCAACCTTTATGAAAATGCTCCATACGGTTAGGAATGCCGATCCTCTCCAATATTTCGAAAGTGTCGTAAAAGTGATTCATAAACAGCTGTAGCCCGTCCCGTCCCCCGTCTCATGTCCGCCATACCATGGCCACCATACATACATACATACATACATACATACATACATACATACATACATACATACATACATACATACATACATACATACATACATACATACATACATACATACATACATACATACATACATACTCACATACATACATACATACATACATACATACATACATACATACATACATACATACATACATACATACATACATACATACATACATACATACATACATACATACATACATACATACATACATACATACATACATACATACATACATACATCATGTAATTGAGCAAGAAATTTGAATATATCAAGTCTTCCATAAGCAATCCGTGCGATAGCGATAACGTGCAAAACGGCTGTTTCAACAGCGTTCGCAAGCTTAGTGCATATCGGAAGCAATATCCCCCAAAACATCTAGAGGAATTTATTTCTTTGTTCTTCGGCAGGGAATATCCGTAACCTGTACAATCTCAAGGCCCAACATTGAAGGCCATCGAAGACCTTCATGAGTGAGAATTGATGTGAAGGCGGACTTGGGATCGAAATGCCCTAACCACAGTTCAACTCGATCTCTATAAAATGAACGCTTGATACAAGGAAACTTCATGCGCGTTGTGTCATCTAAATTTAAACTTTGAAAAAGTGACATCGAGCTATGGCAACCTACGGTCCATCTCTTCTTACAACAAGCGCCTGAATTGGATAGATTTATTTAAAGTTATCTTTATACGAAACCGCGCAACGCCGGCATTGTGCGCTTTGGGAGAAAATACCCACGTGCGGCTCGTTGAAACGAATATGCAGGCTGGTGAGGCACTATGTAAATTCTCTGAGCTTACGGGAGGAAGACGAAGTGATTCTCGTAGAGACCACTATTCCTTCGCGCTGCAGTATTTTCGGCTTTTTCCCGTGTTTTACTGGGAGACGCCGCTCTCATTGCCACGGCAATGGACGTGGAGTCGGCAGAATGCCGACGCGACGTGACTGCTTCGTCAGGTACCGGCCCGAGGAAGAGAAATTGCCCACCGAGTCAAGCTGACAGCGAGGACACTGCGCTGTACTCCTACTCCAGCGATGACGCCTCAGATGACGAAGGCTTCGAAAGAGTGGTACACCGGAAGGCCAAGAGAAGAAACATCAGCGGACGGTCTTCGTCAAGTAAGTCTACCGTCATTCCACAGCGCAGGCCATCGGCGCACACAATTCTTTTTGTGCCGGACGCACCCGCCGACAACCTCAACCGCCTTAATCGACAAGCGATTTCCGTTTCTCTGGAGGCTCTTGTCCCAGGAGAAATCAAAGATATCAGAATTAATACTCGAAAGAACATCCTGGCTATTGACGTCCACAACCGAAGCGCAATCAATGCTTTGATGGTAGTCAAGCTCCTGGGCAACATTAATGTCCACCACCTCATTCCGCAAGACAACGAAACAACGGCCGGTGTTGTTTATGACATTGACACATCCATCAACGACAGCGACCTGCCAATTTTAATCAAACCTGCGACAGATGGTGTTGCCTTACTACAAGCTCGGCGCCTTGGCAAGTCGACCTGTGTAAGGCTAGTGTTTAAAGGTGACTGCCTACCATCACATGTAAAGGTCGGGCACTTTCGTCATGTGGTACGACCTTTCGTACCAAAACCACTTCAGTGCAGAAGGTGTCAAAGAATTGGACATGTGAGTGCTGTCTGCCGAAATACAACGATATGTCCACGATGTTCCGAACACCACGACACCGACACTTGCCGTGCAACAGAGCTCAAGTGCCCAAATTGTCAAGGATCGCACGCTGCGTCCTCAAAAGACTGTCCACGCCTAAAGAAAGAGCAGAAAATCTTGAGAAAAATGGCCAGAGACGGATCGTCACACAGAGATGCTTCTGAAGCGATGAGGCGACATCGCTCCCGGAAACGAAAGTCCATGAAACCCTCTTCCGGTTCAAGGGAAATGTCTCGTCCGGCACCGCCACCTGCTGTTCCATCTGTCTCGAGTAAGAGCACGAATGTCAACGAAAGAAGTGGCCATGCTTCATCAAGTGATGCGTGGCCGGCACTGCCGAGAACATGCCACGCACCAGCGCCACAGCAAATGACTCGCCATTTACAGTCAAATGCCACTACAGTTGACCAAATGCAAGACAAGGACTCACAAGTGATTGTCATGCTCAAATCGCTCACGAATGTCATGAGTCTGCTACTGACGAACATGGAGACTCCAGCTGCTCGTAGCGCACTGCAAGTATTGGACGCGCTGACTCCAGTACTTGAAAGCATCGCATAGCACCATGGCCCGCCCCTCGCTGCCCTTCCACAAGGAAGTCAAGAAAGCATCTTTACTGCAATGGAATGCCCGTGGTCTCAAATCAAGAATTTCAGATTTTAGACATTTTGTCTGCGAAAACCGTTTTCCCATCCTTGTAATTTGCGAACCGAACGTGCAGAATGTTATACGTATTTCTGGCTATGAGGCATTCATGTCCTCTACCTGTGGTGATGTAAGCAAGGTAGTTGTATATATTAGAAGTGATCTGACTTACGTGTTGCACCCAGTTCCACCTCACGACGACAACCAGTACGTTTGTTTAATCGTGAAATCGAATAAGCTTACGTTCACGCTCGTTGCTGTGTACATTGCTCCTTCAAGAGGCTTCGACTCTAAACGACTACACGACGTGCTATCAGCGACACCCGGCCCTACGATTCTCACAGGAGATTTTAATGCTCACCATCCGCTCTGGGGGAGCCTGAAGATGGACTCCAGGGGAAGGCGAATAGCATCCTTTGCCACACAGCACGACCTTTACTGCCTCAACGATGGTAGTCCGACATATTTACGCGGGCCTACCTACAGCAGCTGCCTAGACTTCACCCTGGTTTCTCGGCTTCTTGAAAGAAACGTGCAATGGTTTACAGACATTGAAACACATGGAAGCGACCATATTCCGACGTACCTGAAGATCAAGGGACTATCCAAATACTCCTCCATGACGCTCCGGCGAATTGACTGGTCGGCGTTTCGGTCGCACATGGAGGGAGTATGTCAGCAAGGGAACCCTTCAAGTCCGGAACACGAAATTCAAAAAGCCATGCAAGAGGCTACGCGTAGTTTCCAGCCTTTCCCGATATATGCAGAATTCGAAGCAGAACTGCAGCGACTACGAGCAATTCGCCGGCGGGCTGAACGAAAATACAGGAGAACTAAATCCATCCATGATCTCCGAGAGGCAAGGCGGATGCAAAAGAAGATTCAACGTCGCATCGATGCACTACAATCTCAAAGATGGAAACGTTTCTGTGAGTCCTTGGATCCACGTCAGCGATTATCTCAAATATGGGGAACCGTGCGTGGGCTTCGCGTATCACCACAACAGCGTGTCCCTTTCAAAGCCCTCGCTTTGCACCAAGGTCGCAGCGAAATTGACATTGCTGAAGAATTTCGCTCAAGACTTTCCAGCTTGCAGTTCCAACGCGCAATTACACCATGTGCTACTCCTGTGCCACGGGATTCCCGCATGGACGTAATTTTTTCGCTGGAGGAGCTTGAAGCGGCACTGGCGACTTGCAGGCGCTCTGCGTCACCTGGCCCGGACGGGGTTACCTATGCGGCGCTCGCCAATCTTGGGCAGACAGCACGACTCATGCTACTAAACCATTACAACAAGTCTTGGCGCAACGGTTTGGTTCCACGTGACTGGAAATGCAGCCGCTTGGTTCCACTTCTCAAACCTGGCAAATCACCGTTAAACTTGTCATCGTACCGCCCCATCGCTCTGGCCAGCTGCATAGGGAAAATAATGGAACGAATGATTTTGACTCGCCTGGAATGGTACCTGGAAAGTTACAACGTGTACCCAGATGCTATGGCTGGCTTCCGGCGTGGGCGCTCATCCATAGACAACGTCATCGATTTGGTTACATTCGTTCAGCATCAAAAACGTCGGAAACGACTCACTGCTGCATTATTCCTAGACATAAAAGGCGCCTATGATAATATAGCACATTATGCCATTATAAATGCTCTTACTGAAGCCGGAATCGGTGGCCGTACTTTTCAGTGGCTGTGCAGTTATCTGACCGACAGGCATTTCTTCGTGATGACCGAGGATGGCGCCACGACTCAACACCAAACGTGCCGTGGAGTACCACAAGGCGGAGTGTTAAGCCCGACGCTTTTCAACCTAGTGCTCGTTGGCCTAGTCCGATCCTTGCCCAACACAGTTCAGGTATCAATATATGCCGACGATATCTGCATTTGGACGTCTGCCGTAACACGGCTGCAGGTACGAGCACGGCTGCAAAAGGCAGCTACGATAACATCTCCGTACTTGCGAAAACAGAACTTAGAGCTGTCTTCAGAGAAATGCTGCCTTGTTACATTCACTCGGAAGGAAATGAAGCGTTACAGTGTAAAGGTCAATGGGCAAGCAGTAGCAAATGCACGAAAACACCGCTTTTTAGGGGTAATTATTGACCGAGACCTATCATGGAGCCCGCATGTTTCATACCTGAAGAAGAGATTATTGACAATAATACATCTCCTCAAATTTCTCGGCGGAAAGTCATGGGGCACTTCGGTGCGGTCAATGCTGCAGCTGTATAACGCCTTGTTCCTCGGCTTCGCAAGATACAGCCTCCCTGTGATTGGCAACACCTGCAAAACAAATCTGCGTGTACTCCAGGGACTACAAGCTCAGGCCCTAAGGACATGTCTCGGTCTTCCGAGGTGTGCGTCTACAGCGGCAACGATCGTCATAGCTCGAGATCACCCAATATCAACGTACTTGGCAACCGACGCTCTCAGGGCGCATATTCGGCACGTTGCCCGATTACCGTCTCACCATCTTGCCGCTCTACCCACAGAAAGGCCACATACAACTTTCAGTCGTTTAATTGATGCCAATCGCCCCGCATTGCCATCAAACTACATGCCTGCAGCAAGACCATCTTTACCTTTATGGTGCCTGCACAGACCTGACATACGCCTCACCATCCCAGGAATCATGAAGAAAGCCAACATGTCCTCGTTTGCCCTTAAGCAGGCCACGTTAGAACATTTACATGAGGTGCACAGTGTCCGCGTACACGTTTACATCGACGGTTCAGTTACATCTGCAAGCGCAGCTGCCGCTGTGCTGATACCAAGAAGATCCGTCAAGATACAGCTAAAGACGTCACATGAATCATCAACGACAGCTGCTGAACTCGTAGCCCTGCGTGCGGCTCTTCATTTTATTAAGGAGGAACCATCCCAGGCATGGTCAATCTTCTGTGATTCCAAGGCAGCCCTACAGAGTGTACTCTCAGCACTGCACCATGGATCACATGAGCAGCTCGCCGCAGAGATCAGAGAAGTCCACCATCGACTAGTTGACGAAGGACACGATATAATATATCAGTGGTTGCCTAGTCACTGTGGCGCACATGGCAATGATCGAGCAGACGCAGCTGCCCGATCTGCCCATGACGGCGTCAGCTGCGTTGCCATTCCTCTTTCGAGAGCCGACGCAGCGAAAAAACTTGCCACACTTGCGCGTGAACTGAGATTAGCCCAGTGGAATTCATCCGATTTCACAAGTGCACGCCTCCATACTCTGGACCCTAATTTACGGCTCCATATTCCGTCCGAGCTTCCACGACGTGACTGCACCCTTCTTATCCGTCTATGGCTTGGAGTAGCATTTTCAAATGCCTACTCTTTCCTTAACGGAATGGCCAACAGCCCACTGTGTGACTTCTGCGGGTGCAACGAAACGATCGAGCATCTTCTTTGTCAGTGCTCTCGTTTTAACCTACAAAGAACTGTCCTCTCAGCCACCTTAGACAAACTGGACAAGCGC
Organism: Dermacentor albipictus; assembly: GCF_038994185.2. NCBI lineage: Eukaryota > Metazoa > Arthropoda > Arachnida > Ixodida > Ixodidae > Dermacentor > Dermacentor albipictus. Next base: position 75,169,387 of record NC_091829.1, on the reverse strand, counting down.
CCAATGACAGAAGACAAGATCCTTGGAACCTGGCCTACGCGAACATCAGCGCGATCCGCTATGAAGGCGCTGCTGCGATACTTGAAAGACACGGGACTTTCTGACAAATTGTGACAGTACACTGTGTGGCGCAGGACTGTACGGTGACACTGCTTAAGACTAGGAATGCCTTTGCGGGTTGCGTGACAGTGCCCACAGAAATAGTTCGTGTGTACGTACGTGTGTGTGCTTAGGTTTTTTTTTCCTTTTTTTTCTCCTTCTTTCTTTCTCACCTATTGCATCCCCTTTCCCTTCCCCCAGAACAGGGTAGCCAACCGGAGATAATCTCTGGTTAACCTCCCTGTCTTTCCTTTGCCTTTCTCTCTCTCTCTCTCTGTGCTTACGCGCTGATTTCAAATTGCCCTGTATATAGCTGCCTGAATGTCGTTTAAAAATTACAGTGCATTGAATAATTTAGTGACGAATTCATCAATTTTTCAGACGATGTGATTCCCACCATACTAGCAATAAATCTTCAAATTTTCGCAACCGCGCTTTCCACCTCCTCGAACGAGATTCAACATTCATAAAGGAAATTACGAAATCTGCCTGCACTATTTTTATCGCAACTACAAGCTCTGGCTCTAGATATTTTGCATAGCTCGAGACACTACTTAAAAACTTTAGGCCCCTAGGCAAATTTTGGTTATAGACCGTCATCTGTAGGGAGCCGCGACGGGAGCATTTCACTGCAAATGTATGTCAAAGTGGTTCGTAACAATAAACGATAAAAATGAAATGAGGCGTTGCCGTGCTTTCAGAAGTCTATAGCTTCATCGAAAACGATTACACTTTCTCAGCGTAGACTAGCGTTCGCAATTGTCACAGCCAACAGCAGGGCCACCTTTCCGTTCCTCTGACATGACCTGCTCCATTGTGTTCCCCATTCGTATGCGCACCTTTCTCGCTTAATTCTCCTGATTCCCTCTGCGCCCGCTCACATTAGCTGTAATTAGAGAACCGTCCATGTTCACATTATCACCCTCGCTCCCCTTTTTTCCCCTTCTATTTGTTTTCTTGCTCCTTTACGCACGCAAATATGTGGATTTTTTTCTTTTGTGTAAACTGATTTACATAGCTGACGGGCCGAAATCACTGACGCCGTAGGCAGTGCGTCTTACGCTAAAGTATTTTTCGGCAGTGAGCTTCAGTCTCTGGCAGACAGCGGGGCTCCTTAAGAATAAGGACGCCCGGGCTCTGTTTCAAATTGCAGCCGTTCTGGCTCTGTGCTGCTGCTTGATATTTTGCATACACAATTAGCACTGCGTGATCCAGGCACCCCGCATGTCTGTTTGCCCCAGCCTGGTGAAGCACCCTTTATGACAATGCTCCAAACGTTTAGGAACACCGATCCTCGCCAAAATTTCTAAAGTGTCGTAAGAGTGTTTCACAAACAGCTGTCGCGTTTTGCGAGGCCACGGATAATTGCGTCTTGTCGATTAACAGTATATGCTGCGGCTTTTGTGGTGTATAGAGGATCAATATACGAACCAATTACTTCAACCAAGAGTCCTCTTTGCATGCATAAGCTCGTTCCATACATATATATGGCGCCGAAAAATTAGGCCAAGTGAAGTCATTGACCTAAATTACCTATGCCTAGACAGCCGAGCTGTCTTTCGCTTACTGCGCCACAAGTCTCGGTTCCATGCGATCAAAGCCCAAATTGGTTGAAATGCGTCCCAGACTGTAAAACCAAATTTCTCCCCAAGCTGTAGTTCAAAAATGCCTTGGCGCCGTGTACAGGTGTACAACGAAAGCAAGAGTACGCCGGAGGCATAAGAAACCGGCTACATCCTAAAGCTGCGGTTCGGCGAAAAGGCTAACTTCACATACGTAGATGGACCTCCTGGCTTCGGTGACGTGTCCAGTGCATAACGCATGCATATGACGCCTATGTCGTGCAGCTAGCTTGTTGCCAGGTAAAGCCAGGCAAGGTGCAGCGGAGGCGTAGAGGTAGAGCATCCGCCTCGCGTGCAAGAGGAACGTGGTTAGATTCCCGGACCCACATAATTTTCTACCGGATCTTTAAGAAAACGCATATTGATAAATTGCATAACAGGCCTGGAGTGCGGTCTGATTCCTGTGACCAGAACCAGTAACGCACTCCGTCACCAAAGCAGGATTGGCTATCCTGGTGCAGTACTTGGCCATAACCTCCTATGCGAATACAACAATAAAACCCCGGCGCTCAGTCCCCAACAGCTGCGAAGCATCTGACCACGGCTGTGGTCAGACCTGTGACGCAGCAAAGGGGGCTAAGAATCCCTGGATCCGGACAGGTTGCCATTGGAATCTGAACCTGGCAACGTTTAACGCTAGAACGTTAACTAGTGAGGTGGGCCTAGCAGAGCTATTGGAGGAATTAAAGGGCGGCAAATGGGATATAATAGGCCTCAGTGAAGTTAGGAGGACAAATGATGCATAAACAGTGCTAAAAAGCTTAACGGAGAGACGAAAACTAGGCGTCGGATTCCTGATTACTAAGGATACAGCTGGTAAAATACAGGAATCCTACAGCACTAACGAGAGGGTGGCAGGTCTTGCTGTGAAACTGATTAAGAGGTACAAATTTAAGGTCGCAGAGGTATAGTCCGTATGTAGTCTATGCCCCTACATGCAGTCATGATGACCAGGAGGTCGAAAGCTTCTGTGAAGACGTGAAATCAGCGATGAGTAAAATCAAAACGGAATACACTATACTGATGGGCGGCTTCAATGCCAAGGTAGGCAAGAAGCAGGCTGGAGACAAGTCAGTGGGACAATATGGCATAGGCACTAGGAATAGAAGGGGAGATATGTTAGTAGACTTTCCAGAACAGAATAATATGTGGATAATGAATACCATCTTCTTCAAGCGGGATAGCCGAAAGGAGACGTGGAGGAGCCTGAATGACTAGACTAGAAATGAAATACACTTTATACTCTGCGCTAACCCTGGCGTAATACAAGATGTGGACGTGCTCGGCAAGGTGCGCTGCAGTGGCCATAGGATGGTAAGAACTCGAATTAGCCTGAATTTGAGGGGGAACGGAAGTAACTGGTGCATACGAAGCCGATCAATGAGTTAGCGATAAGAGGGAAAATAGAGGAATTCTGGATCAAGCTACAGAGCAGGTATTCGGTTTTAACTCAGGAAGAGGACCTTAGTGTTGAAACAATGAACGACAATCTTACGGGCATCATTAAGGAGTGTGCAATAGAAGCCGGTGGTAACTCAATCAGACAGGATACCAGTAAACTGTCGCAGGAGACGAAAGATCTCACCAAGAAACGCCAATGTATGAAAGCCTCTAACCCTACAGATACAATAAAACAGGCAGAACTTTCGAAGTTAATCAGCAAGCGTAAGACAGCTGCCTTAATGAAGTATAATATGGACAGAATTGAACATGCTCTCAGGAACGAAGGAAGCCTAAAAGCAATGAAGAACAAACTATGAATTGGCAAGAATATATAGAAGCTGATAATATCATTGCTGACATGGATGAGATAGTTCAAGTGGCAGAGAAGTTTTATAGAGATTCACAAAGTACCAGTGTTATGCAGTACAGGTCTAGAGGAGTTTGAAATCCCAAAAGTACTGCCGGAAGATGTAAAGAAAGCCTTTGGAGCTATGTAAAGAGGGAAGGCAGCTGGGGAGGATCACATAACAGCAGATTTCTTGCAGGATGGTGGGAAGATTCTTCTAGAGAAACTGGCCACCCTATATAAACTGCCTCATGACTTCGAGCGTACCGGAATCTTGGCAGAACGCTAGCATAATCCGAATCCATAAGAAGGGAGTCGCCAAAGTCTTGAAAAATTATAGACCGATCAGCTTACTGTCCGTTGCCTAGAAAGCATTTACTAAAGTAATCGCAAATAGCATCAGGAACTACTTAGACTTCTGTTCACCAAAGGACCAGGCAGGATTCCGTAAAGGCTACTCAAATATAGACCATATTCACACTATCAGTCAGGTGATAGAGAAATGTGCGGAACATCATCAACCGTTATATATAGCTTGCATTGATTACGAGAAAGTGTTTGATTCAGTCGAAACCTCAGCAGTCATGGAGGCATTATGGAATCAGGGTGTAGACGAGCCGTATATAAAAATACTAAAAGATATCTATAGTAGCTCAACAGCCACCGTAGTCCTCCATAAAGAAAGCAATAAAATCCCAATGAAGAAAGGAGTCAGGCAGGGAGATATGATCTCTCTAATGCTATCCACAGTGAGTTTATAGGAAGTATTCAGAGACCTGGATTGGGATGAATTGGGGATAAGAGTTAATGGAGAACACCTTAGTAATTTGTGATTCGCTGATGATTTTGCCTTGCTTAGTAACTCAGGGAACCAATTGCAATGCATGCTCACTGATCTGGAGATGCAAAGCAAAAGGGTGGGTCAAAAAATTAATCTGCAGAAAACTAAAGTAATGTTTAACCATCTCGGTAAAGAACAGCAACTTACAATAGGTAGCAAGGCACTGGAAGTGGTGAGGAAATACATCTACTTAAGGCAAGTAGTGACCGTGGATCCGGATCAAGAGACTGAAATCATCAGAAAAATAAGAATGGGCTGGGGTGCGTTTGGCAGACATTCTCAGCTCATCAATCGCAGGTTGCCATTTTCCCTCAAGAGAAAAGTATATAACAGCTGCGTCTTACCAGTACTCACGTATGTGGCAGAAACCTGGAGGCTTACGAAAAGGGTTCTCCTTCAATTGAGGACGACGCAACGAGCTATGGAAAGAAGAATGATGGGTGTAACGTTAAGGGATAAGAACAAAGCAGATTGGGTGAATGAACAAACGTGAGCAAATTACATGCTCGTTGAAATCAAGATAAAGAAATGGGCATGGACCGGACATGTAATGAGGAGGCAAGATAACCGATGGTCAATAAGGGTTTTGTACTGGATTCCAATGTAATGGAAGCGTAGGAGGGGGCGGCAGAAATTTAGGTGGGCGTATGAGATTAAGTAGTTTGCAGGGACGAGATGACCACAATTAGTACATGACCGGCGTATTTGGAGAAGTATGGGAGAGGCCTTTGCCCTGCAGTGGGCGTAACTAGAGATGATGATGATGAAGGCTTAAAAATAAATCGCCAAGTATATGTTTAATTATAGGGAAAAGTTTTTTTTTAGTTTTAGCCCGAAAGAATAAAAAAATAGAGCGATGTCTAAACTCATTTTACATTTTTTTTCGCCAATGCTCGCGTCAGCGAACGGATGGGACTAACACTAGACGTGACGTGTATCTTAATGCCAGTAAGTTCATTTATGGGTAAACTGTTTAGTTTCAGCGAGGAATAATAAGATCAAAATAAAACGCCGTTTCAATTCATTTCACGTTCTTTTTTCGATGCTAGCGTCAGCTAACAGAGGGGATGAACACTACGCGTGACGTGTTTCCGGTTGTCAATTTTTGCCGAGTGTCCCTTCTTGATGAATTTATTTTTCTACGGTTAAACGGGTAAGGCAAGATGAATGCAGGAATCTTACCCCCGTATTCAGAAATGCAACTTAAGTTGAAGCCCATGCTTGACTTGAACTAAGTGACGCCTATCATGAACGTGCCGAAGGAAGCGCCGGGAGCGTCTTTGGTCACGTTAACAACAGGCGTCATCAAAATCAAGACAAGCATGGGCTTCGACTTAAGTTGCATTTCTGAATACGGGGTTTAGTATTTATCCAAGCGGAAACCAAGATGGAACTGTGAATGGAGCCAAGCCTAAAGAGAAGCGCCGTCTTGGTACGTCACACAAAATTAATTTCACATTCCTTTTGTTTTTCGATGCTCGCGCAAGCTAACGGATGGAACAAACACTAGGCCGGACGTGTTGCCAATTTTTGGCGAGTGTGCCTATAGACAAGAACGGCACCGAGAGCGGCGCTGCTGCGCCGGCGTTGAGAGCGCCACATGCGGAGCAAAATTCTATTAGCGGTGGTACCCCTCTCCCATCTCTCGTTCGCGCCGCCTTGATTGCCTCCTGCACTGCGCGTGTTTGGGCACGTTTCGCGCCTCGCGTGGTGTGTGCGCGTGGACATTTCCTTCGAAGGGCGGTGTACAGTCTCTCTCACATTTAGGGGAAAACTCGAAGCGCAGCAGCTCGCGCAGATGCTCGAGGGGCGGGATCTTGAACGGCGTCGTCTGCTACGGTGGCGCACGCTGGCCGCATTGTCGAGAAACGTTCTACTGTCAGGTGCAGGGCGCTGATCACATCGTTACTGCGTGAAAGGAGCCGGTATTCTTTGCTAAGCGTTGCGCGACGCCCACTGATACGCCTCGAATGTAATTTCATCGCTGCGTGGCAGTCATAGACGACGTACTGATTCCATACATTCTTGACGGCCCGTTTCTGGAAGGCGACTATATATTCTAACGCGATAGGACGCCGATCCACACTGCTCGTGCTGTGCAAGAACTGCTAGAAGAGCGCGCAGTCACTCTCTTGGAGCGGCCGCCTCAATCCCCGGGCGCCAACATCATTTAAAATGTCTGGGGCTCGTTGAAAGTATCGCTGGCGCAACATCCCCTCTATCAGTCGCCCGAGGATAGGCTTCGATCCACCATCGTCAGTGACTGAGACGTGCAGCGAATGAACACATCCCTGATCAAGTCATTCTACACTTCACTGCCTTCCAGGATGAGTGCTGTCATCGCTGCCGCTGGGGACATGACGAGATACTAACTGAAGTTCCGAGCGTGACGTGTCCAATTCCCCACCGGCGGGCAGGGTCTGTCTGGTGTAGCGAATGCTTATCGAGAAAAATCACTTCCAGCTCATGGTCTGAACCTAAAACGTTCATTTAATCGTGTCCGTTTGTTTCACCGTGTTCGACTCCCATTGTTGAGTGCTTTGTTTTCCTTTCGAGTCAAACAAAAACTTAGCACGTTGCGCGCACATCTTGGTGCGTTTTGTCGCTGCTCATTACGGTACCACACACAGTGAAGAAATATACGTGCACACGCTCAGTACTCCGGCCCTTCGAAAGAACAAATGAACCATGTTGTCAAAAGAAATTTATGGAACTCCATTATCGCCAATGAAGGATCAGAGTGTGGCGACGCACAACGTTTAGTAAAGAATATCAGCTCAGTTCCCGCAGTACCGATGAAATCGGTGCACTGCCCCTGACAGTACCACGCTTCCCGAAAATGCGGCCAGCGCGCGCCGCCGTAGCAGACGACGCAGATCACGACACTGCCCCTCAAGCGTGTGCGCCTGCTCGAGCTGCTGCCGCCGCACGACTCCATTGCTTGCCGCATCGCGACGCAATACGTTCCGAGTTTTCCCCTTAGTGTGAAACAAACTGCACACGCTATATTTGCCTTTAAGAAGATCGGTACGCTTGACGATTATTTTTATGGCTGCAATGCGGCGAAAGGGCAGCGTCTGCTTAACCATGTAAGGGACGCTGAGCAGGTAATTGGAAACGACATCGTATGTGCCGCCGGAAAAATCGGCAGCACATACGATGCGGCACATACATACGGCACCTACGAGCTAAAGTCATTTTTGAAGTTTCTCACATTATGTTTGCTACAAATCCGTGTTGTCTCTGATGGCGACAACGGACTTCTATCGACACTGTGCGGAAATAAACAAGATATATCGCTGCATAGCACAAGTACGACATGCGCACACAACTTTAACTAGTACGTCCCCTACAATATGGAATAGAGGCAGCAATGTAGACAGCTTGGTCATTTTTTAACAGTACTCAAGAGACGGAAGTTGAAAGTTTTATTAATCATTCCTGCTTCAGCAATGCCGGCGCGACCAAGACGCGGGTGTGTATCGTCCAGTAACCCGATCGATCGGTCCGGTGGTGAAGCGGGAATGAACTCCGGTCATGTTCAATGCATCATGCACATATTCAATTTCTCGGCACGCGTGAACTTCGGCCACTGCTAGCGCATACAACAGACATGGTTTCCATTCTTAGACAGCGCACACACAAACGAAACACGAGAAAGAAGACAGGACAAGCACTCGTTGAACTTAAAGTTTTTGTATGAATAAAAGGATTATGTACCGAGCAATTATTAATTTCACGTGGGTTAGATATAGAAACCGTCATACATTCAGGAGTGATCAATAAACGATCTCGCTTCGTTTGCCAGTTGTTTGCTTCGCTCGGCGCACCGCAGTAATCCATGTCTGTCGTCTGCTTCTTTCGTACCATTTTCTTGTGAATCGGCAGAATTTCACTGGTAGCATCAACCATATCATGTTTACATTGCTGTCGTGACAGTTAACAACACAATAATAATTTCCGGTCATCCGAAGAGGCGCCGTCGCAAACAAGAGACGTTTCGCGTGCAGCGCGAACTGAACGCGGGGGCGACCGTGACGGGAAGTGGTGACGGAAACCTACACCCGTTGGAGATGAAATCGCTCCGCCAGGGAAGAAACGAGCGCTGGCGTCTAGGATGAAACTTGGCGTGCGGTCGTCTATTGCTTAATTTGTTTCGCTATGGTAAATCAGCTTTTGAGTTCAAGGAACCGTTGGACGACTGCTGATGGAGCCAGCCGCCAAACGAAAAGCGCACTCTTGGTACACTAAACAAACTAAACAAACTAAACACTAAACAAATGTCTTCATATGGAGACATCCTCTTCTCCTAGTGAAGAATGCAAGTCTTCTCGTTTTCGTATATGGAATATAATTACTCTCACTACGTAGCTTGACAGCGCACTAAGGCATAACATCATGATTTTACCGGTGAACACATTGTATTAAATCTTCGCGAAGTGGCAATCGCAATGGCGACGCCAAGTTCTTCCCTCCAATTTCTCTCAAGCTCACAATAAATTATGCGAAAACTAGCCTTTACTCGAGCCTGCCCATACGGAAAATGTCCGAAGCTCATTCCGTGTATTTTTGAGAAATATAGGATGGCCACCTATAAAGCTGTTAGGTAATTTTTACCGTGTTTTACATGATGTCTTTGCAGGCCTCTGAAATAGATCACGCCACCATAATTGAGAGCTTTAGCAGAACGCTTACGGTGCGCTCCGCTGAGACCGAGACCGGCGTACCATAACAATTGGCACGTTGCCACTGAGCAGAACGCTACCGGGAACACAGACGCGCCTGCGCATAATGCTCACTGCAGCAGCGGAACATAGAACGCTGCCAAGGTTCCGTGAGGAACTCGATTTTGCGAAGCGTCAGGGTGCGTCTAATTGCCGTCTTCGTCGTTTTACAGCGCAGCAGAGAGCACGTAACTGGCGTTTCTATGAGACGCGGTTGTTAGATAAGCGAAGTCAATGCTTTCTATGCAGCCAAATGTGCGCGGAGCGGAGTGTAAGCAATGCTCTGCTATAACTCTCTAATCAAGGGAGGCTCCGTATCGCGTTGATTGCGCGTCTGGTCTGAAACGCATCTCGTCGTCGGCGCATGCGCGGTGGCACAAAGTGGCCGCATGTCGGCGTCCTCGGAGTTGCCGATTTTGCTGAACGGGCGCTGGAGTTCGTTATATTAACTCTATACATAGTATGCATGTGTCGTCACACCGGCTGCTGTCGTCGGCTACCGCACTACCTTCCGCCATCTTGGGGCACCTTATAAACAGGCGCGCGCATAGGCTGGCATAGGCTTATAGGTTTCCCAACATGGCGCTGCCGTAAACCGGAAGCCGCGTAGTATCGTTGAATGAAGTACGTGCATGCATTGTGTAGGTGAACGTTGGTGCCTTTTTTCTGTGTGATGCCAGCCGCGGCAGCTTAGTGCGCAACTGGCTTCACTGCTGAGCTCAAGGTCATCCATTGAATCGCGCCCACGGCGGCCGAATTTCGACGGGAGCGAAATGGAAAAACAAGACGTAAAACGAAAGAAAAAACGCGCGTGTATTTGGATTTAGGTGCACGGTAAAGAAACCGAAATTGGTAAAATCGCTCTGGGTCCCTCATTATAGCGTGCCTCATAAGCAAAGCAGGCTTTCAGCGCATAAAACCCAACATTATATCTTCTAAAAGCGTCAGTTTCAGCCGATATATATTGCGTGGGCTAGTCCTCTTATCCTACCCTTGCCTGCTCCCTCTCCCTTCACCTTACTGGGGTCTAGGAGGTTGTGGTTTGAAGGCTTCGGGCCGGGGTGGCCCTTACACCGGCTGTGGTCTCAAAGTGAAAGTGGTCGCATTTACCCCTGGATGCTACGTGCTCGGACTGTTCAGTATAAGGGAAGCATAGGCAGATGCAGCGTACCACCTAATTTGCGGAAGTCCAGGCTTACAATCGTAACGCCCGCTTCTCCTACGGCAAGCTTGCCTCCGTCGGGTACATGACAACACACACCACAAAACACTGCTTCAATGAGTACATTACAAAGGCCTCACATAAAAAGGGTGTGCTAGAACACGCTTAGGGTGTTTATCAACCATGTTTACGAGTGCCTTGCGAAATTTAGACGTCACGCCGAGTTCGCATGTGGCGAAAATGGGGCTCATCAAATGTTTAACACATGGACAAAATTTCAAGTTTGCAGCTGTGCTTACATTTGTAAAGAAAGCTGGTCCCACACTTTGTCCCTCATTTTAATTTTACGCATCTTTTGTACTAGCAGTACGTATATTCCAAAAATGCCAAAATTATCGAAAACAGTTGATAATATTCTTGAGAAGACGACGCTTACCATGGGTAATGCGTAGATGAAATCAAAAGCGTCAGATTTAACCATAGCGTTTGCAGTAAATACGTATTCCAGAAGATTTTGTTTTATCTATGTTAATTTCAAGCGAATTTATTATGCTCCACTTCTGTAAATCGCGGAGCGGTCCATTAATGTTATTTTCAACAGTTTCAAAATAATGACTGGGAAGAAAAATTGTTGTGTCATCTGCATAAGTTATGTACTCTGCGCCGTGGTTACCTTGTGTAATGTCATTGACATAGAAATTAAATAGAAGCGGTCCAAGTATGCGCCCTTGGGGGACACCTGAGGTAACTGCTTTGCATGTAGATAAATGTCCATGAATGCAAACACATTGCATTATATGTTGCAGGTATGATGTTGTAAGCGCGAGCGGTGCGCCTCTAATGCCGTATACTTCTAGTTTTTTAGTTAGTGTTAAGTAGCTTAGACGGTGGAACGCCTTTGAGAAATTGATATATATATATATATATATATATATATATATATATATATATATATATATATATATATACCAGCTATCAGGCGTTTTTCATCGAACACTTTCAGAATGATTTCTGTTTGCATGACAAGGGCAAGTTCCTTAGACCTGCCTTTTCTGCATCCGAATTGGGTGGGGCTAATCAAATTGTATTTGTTGGCAAACCCAATTATTCTAGCGTACATTACTTTTCTAAACCTTTGGAGAACACTCGTAGTATGGATATCGGCCTGTAATTTGATAAGTTGTTTCTTTCTCCGCCCTTGAATATCGTAATAGCTTTTGCTATTGCATTTTCTTTGGAAAAACACCTGTCGAGAGAGCTAGATTATAAATATGCGCGAGCTGTGTCAATATGATGTCAAGAACGTACTTTACTGACCTGATTTGAATGTTGTCGATATCACACGTTAAGCTGTTTTTGAGAGATTTGTACACGTTATTTATTTCCCTCTCAATAGTGGAATTCACAAATATGCTGGTAGAATTTCTCGAGATCCCATTTACTGTCTCTGGGGAATGAGAGCTAGTGACTAGAAGTAGTGAGTATTGAGCTGACAAGCCCACTGCATATATTATGCGCGCAAACGATCGTGTCTGCTAAGTATTGCGTCATTACATGCTGCGCAAAGAGCTTAAATATGAAGCACAACGTCGTTTGCCGTTCTCCTCGAGGGCGCCACCCTCCCAGCGATAAAGTAGACGTATATCGCGCACGTGTGCCTACGTACATGGCACCTGTGACGTCGCTCATACTGACACGTGAGTACAAAAGTTATTGGAGGCGACACCATTTATTTGCCGGTTAGGTTGCTTAAATAGACAACTTAGAGCTTAGAGAAATAGTGAAACAAACAAACCGAATGCCTGCATGTTTTTCTGTTACATCGTGCCGTATGGAAAGAGAGATGTACTTCCGTTTCGTCTGCTGGTTACCACGTCACGCTGTCGCATGCGCAGAGAACGTTGTGGTGTTCGACCTCCTTGAAGCGCGCGAAATTGCCCGCTTCCCGAAACGAAACACATGCAACAGCTTGTGCGTGCGACCCTCACCGGACAGAAAGAAAAGAAAAGAAAGAAAATGCGGCCCGTGACAGATTCGTCATGCAATCATCGGGCTCGACTGTGGGAGAACACAGGGAACTAATTTCACTGGTGGAGGCCAGACGGCGCAAGTGAAGAGAGCGTATTTTTGCGATGCCGCTTGCGTCCTGCGATCGCTGGTTAGCGTCATTTCAAATATTTCTATCTCTGCAATTATCGAACCAACATCAAGAATTGTTGCTGCAGAGGGCTCCTTAGAGGACACGTAACAACTTTCAGCGTAGAACGAAAATATGCTATTAGGCCCGGTGAGCATTCTTTTAAAATAGGCGCATACCATAGCCCTTGTGCCATATAATTTAGGTGTGCTTGCTTAAATACCAGTCTTTCTAAAAATAGAAGTTCACAGTTTCGCACGAGAAGCGGAGGCTTTCATTGTGATGGCAAAGTGTTCGACTACAACACAAAGTTCGTACTTCTTTAGGTTACCTAAGTCACAGCAAACATTCTCTTATTATAAAATTAGCAAGCACTATGTCACACCCACGAATGCAAACATGAGCAACGCTTTCACTTGCAATAATTTATAGTTTCTTTATTTTCATTTATTAAGCACAATTTCACCTATGTTGTCCTTTGTGTCAGTGTTAGTTGGATTGTTGTGCTATAATTTGTTGCCAGGTAACGCAAGAAAAATAAATGTGAAGCAAAACGCCGTTTGCCGTTCTCTTCGCGGGCGCCACCCTAGTAGACTTATGACACGTGACGTCAAAACTTATTCAAGCCGACGTTGTTTATACGTTTACTATGTTGCTGCCATAGACGACTTAGAGTTTAGAGAAATATTGAAACACACAAACGAATGCCCGCATGTTTTTTATTCACATCCTCCCTGTTGTATCCTTCTTTCTTGTTTCAGTTTCATTTCTTTCAGTGTACATATCGTCATCGTCATTCAATATGATTTCCTATATAAGTTGCTTTACTGTGACGAATAAAGGGAGTTGCAGACTGCGCTTGCGTGGTCCCATGTCATGCGTCTGGTCTGAGCCAGACACCACATATGGGCAACCAGCGCTGAAGTTTCGCGTGCCGACAGCAGCGCCGTAACACACTGCCTAGCGAGCGCTAGACACAGTTTCCAGTAGCACACGCAGTCATTTCGTGTCAGCAAATTCACCGACTGTCTTTAGTCACACTTTCCAAGGCTCCTCACATGGCAGGGAACCGACGTGCTAGGACGTAGCAGCGCATGCGCTCTACGGAGCGCGCATGGCCATGGACAGAACTTGGCTGGCCCCATCGGACTAGGCAAACATTGATACAGGTGCACGTTTCTTATTGCTAAATATGTCGTGCCATCTTCGTAGCCTCCCTATCGGACGGTTTCAGCATATTTTAGTAACGCATGAAAAATGTCGTAGCGCCTCCTGGCCAGCGCTGGTTCCCCATTGGCGACGAAGGTCAGTGGCAGATGCGCTTTCACGCCTACCTCTTGACTGTGATTCGCTGCAGACGATGCAGGAAGAAATTGTGTCCGTTGTATCAGAGTGCCTAACAAAGGAACGGCTGCAGGTGGCCACTGCTGCAGACAGCACACTGCAACAGGTTGTTGTACACGTGGTACATGGTTGGGCGCCTAGAAAAGCTTTGCCAGCAGAAATAATGCCGTACTTTAACGTGCGGGAAGAGCTTTCTTTCGTTGATGGCCTTTTGATGCGCGGCGAGCAGGTAGTTGTTCCGAGTGAATTAACCTCGCTCCTTGTTGGTTTTGCGCACGAAGGTCACCCAGGAATTGTGAGGACGAAGCAGAGACTACGTGATCTTTACTGGTGGCCGCGTTTGAATAAACAAGTAGAAGAAGCAATCCATTTTTGTCATATCTGCCAGGCCGCGGACAAGTCCGCTAAACCGTCGTTTGCACCGCTGCAGCCGGTGACGTTTACAGCGCTACCATGGCAGAAGTTAGCAATGGATATAGTGGGACCGATTGACTGGGCCCCTTCAAACTGTAGGTACATGATATCGCTGATCGATTATCATTCCAAGTGGCCTGAGGTTGCCTTTTCATCTACAGTGACGTCACAGAGCGTGGTCGATTTTTTGCAGACTGTGTTCAGCCGAGAAGGCTATCCGGAAGAAATTGTCACAGATAATGGGCCTCAGTTTAGATCGCAAATGTTCGAAACATTCTTGAGAGAGAGGGGTATTGTGCATCGTTGTTCTTCTCTGTACTATCCACAAGGAAACGGCGCGATTGAACGCTTTAATCGCGTGCTGAAAGATTTCATGCAGGTTGCCCGACTGGAACAACGGCCCCTCCAGGCTGCTGTGGTTGACTATCTCGGCATATATAGGTCGACGCCGCATGCGACAACGGGTGTGTCGCCAGCCAAGTTGCTTCACGGACGCCAGCCAAGGACAAGACTCAATACAGTGGGTTTGCCGACAAGAAAGGGCGTCCATGCCAGTTCGAATAAGAATGTTCCTGCTAGGGTTAAGGCGAAGCAGACGTATGCAAAGCAGTATACGGACAGGAGGCGAGGTGCGAAAAGACCAGCCTTTTGTGTAGGGGACTTCGTTCGTGTACGCAAGCCAGCAGGCGGTGGGAAAGCGTCGGTAAACTACATGGGCTCTTTCAAGATTGTCGGCAGAAAAGGTAAAAATAGCTTTTTGATGAGCGACGGTCGTTGCTGGAACGCGTCTAAACTAGTTCGGGTTCCCTGCAATCAATCGCAGACAACAGAACAATGGGCATGGGAATTGCCTCACGACTACTCGGGTACCGCTGGGGCTGAAAGCCGCGCAGACGCTGAACATGGTGAACTGTTGCGATCGCCGGAAACAAGGGCTGAAGTTAATGAAGAAGTGGTCGCTCCTTTAGAGGATTCGGCGGAGCAACCTTTGCGTCGCAGCACTAGGGTACGCCGACCTGTCGAAAGATTTCGGTTTTCTTTACCTGAACAATAAGTGTTTAGTTCGTGTTATTTTGGTTGTTACAAATTACTATGTTGTATTTCAAGCGGGAGGTGATGTTGTATCCTTCTTTCTTGTTTCAGTTTCATTTCTTTCAGTGTACATATCGTCATCGTCATTCAATATGATTTCCTATATAAGTTGCTTTACTGTGACGAATAAAGGGAGTTGCAGACTGCGCTTGCGTGGTCCCGTGTCATGCGTCTGGTCTGAGCCAGACACCACACTCGCGTATGGAAAGGGAGATGTGCTTCCGTTTTGTCTGCTTGTTCCTACGTCAGGCATTCAAGCGCGCCGAGAACGAGACTGTGCCATTTTCGACCGTGTTTCAACCCCGAGATCATGCTCCTTCATCATCTCACGGCTGCCTCATTGCTCGTGATTATGGCGCTCATCAGATGTTCTCGTGAATTAACATTAAAAACAAGAGTTCGAGAAAAGACAGAACTGGGACACCACTCTTATTTATAAGCTTTCACTCGTCGTTTTCCATAATGCAATCTTTGATTGTCTTGATCAGCTGATTTCTAGGAAGGAAACTATATAAATCTGTGACGTCGATGCTGAACGTTGTGCATGATGGATACACCCCCTTTTGTAAAAGCCTGAGGAAATCTAAGTTTTTTTTTATATATTGAATGGGTCTTCTACGTGGAGCCCTGTTAAATTTTGAAGGACTAAAGGTGCACATCATTGCTGTACATGGAGCCAACGGCCTAATGGGGCGGGCACTCTAGGTAGGCTAGACGAACTCCATAGTTGACTTGGCAACCGTACATGAGTTTCTCTTCAGTTCCCAAAGATTTTTGGGGAAATGCAAACGGAAATAAAAGATGTGAAGCTAAAATATCCGCAGCCCGTGTCTTCATACGAAGAGGTGCTCTTCTCTTTACAAACAACGCTAGTCTTCTCGTTTCGCGTGATGGAGTACCTGTGCCTGTCCACGACTGAGCTTGATGGCGCACTATGGTATGACAGGGTGATGGCTTTACCGCAATACGCATTACGGTACATTTGCCGAAAAAAAAAGGGGGCAACCGCAAAGGCGGCGCAAAGTTGCTCCCTACAACTTTTGTCAGGCTAACAATGTTCAATATATCATTCGAAAACTAGTATTACACCAAATACTTCCCTAGGGAGAAATTTGTAAAGCTCATTCCGAGTATTTTGGAGAAATATCGGATGGCCACTTATTTGGATCCTGCGTTAAAGGATGTGTTTGCAGGTGCCTGAACAAGATTGTGCCGCCATGATGAAGGGAGGCTCCGTGTCGCGTTCATTGCCCCTCTCGTCTGCATCGATTCTCGTCATCGGCACATGCGCGGCGGTGCAAAGTAGCAACATGGTGGCGTCCTTGCAGTTGCTGATTTCAATGCATGGGTGCTATGGCGAGCGTTTCCTCTAGAGTTACTCATATTAACTCTATAGGTGAACACTCCAGATTTTTTTTAATTGGATACCAGCCACGGTAGCTTGCTCCTTAAGGGGCTTCGCTACTAAGCTCAAGGTCGTCCACTCAATCACGGCCACAGCGGCCGTATTTTTACTGAAAAGAAATGCAAAAAAAAATGAGAAGAGAGGAGACGAAAAAAAAAAAACAAAGCACTCGTGTACTTGCCTTAAGGTGCATGTTAATCGACTCCAAATTGAAGAAGTCACTCCGAGTACCTCATGTTAGAGTGCCTCATAATAAAAGCCGGCTTTCAGCACGTAATACCTAACATTGCAATTTCTAGCGTGATGAGCGAGCAACGCTTCAAATGCGTCAGTTTCAGTCATTCTAAATATTGCGCGGGCAAGTGCTGTTATCCCACCCTGTGCCTGCTCCTTTCCGCTTCACCTAACCATGGCGGAGAAAGTGCTTAGGAGGCTTCGGGCTGGGGTGACCCTTAAAACGGCTGTGCTCTCAAAGTGAATATTTCTCATTTACCACTAGGGTGCCACGTGTCCCTACCCCGTAGTCCCCGTGGTGGATAGGTAGATGCGTACCACCCAAAGCCCAAATCCCTGCTTTCCTAGGAATGCTCGCATCTCCTACTGCAAGCCGGCCTCCGCTACGATGTCGCCACGAGCTACGACCGCTGGATACGTGACCAGAGATTCCACAAAGCTCTACTTCGATTCGCACCCAACACAGCCCTCACAGCACAGATATAATACAGGTGTACACATCAAGAATTGTGTTTTCGGGGCAAGACCTTATCGAAATAAAAAAAAAGTGCATATCGTGAACAGTAGCACAGCAGGTGGTCGATATTTTCTTCGATGCCGCAGACATCGCAAGCTACACTGTCGGTGACTCCAATTAAAGTAGAGTATGCCTTTGTGAAGGCAACTCCTAATCACAGGCGACCGAGAGGCGTAACTTTACGTCAAGGAAGTGAGATTGGTGGTCGGAGAGGCAGTGAGGGGTTTAATTGATGCAGTCGTGTAAGTCGTAAGTTTGGCAAGTTCCATTCGGTCAGTGAGAGACTGCGTGCCAGGTGTCGAAGATGCCTTGTGGCGTCTGTCCAAGGAAGCGGAATTAGAATGCTGTGCTCTTCTTGATGTGCTTTGCGAGCCGCGTTATCGGCGGAATCATTGCCACTGATTTTACAGTGACCTAAGCACCCACTGAAATACAACCTCGTGACCGTTTGGATGGACGTGATGGTGAAGTTTCACGATTTATTATGTCAATTATTTATGAAATCCGCGTCGGAGAACTGGCTGCGTGCACTGTAACACTGGTTTTGAGTCACAGAACACAGTCCATTTTCTAGGGCTTTCAGAATCAATTAATTTGCATTGCACGACGCAGAGCCGTTAGTTCCGCCGCCGTTGAGGTCGTGACATAGATGTCTTGGACCACAGTGTTTAAAAAATTTTAAATATATTGTGGGGTTTTACGTGCCAAAACACTTTCTGATTATGAGTAACGCCATAATGGAGGACTCCGGAAATTTCGACCACCTGAGGCTCTTTAACATGCACCTAAATCTGAGTACACGGGTGTTTTCGCACTTCGCCTCGATCGAAATGTGGCCGCCATGGCCAGGATCCGATCCCGCGACCTCGTGCTCAGCAGCCCATTACCAAAGCCACCGAGCAACCACGGCGGGTGAACCGCAGTGTTATTCCTTGCGTTGCTACAGCCACCGCACCAGCCGAAGTGGAAGATGTAGTCGATCTATCAGTATAGATGTGCCCGTGGTTGCTGTACTTTTCCTGCGAAAGAAGTAATGTCAGCTGTTTTAGAGCAGGGGCCGGTAGATCTCTCTTCTACTGTAGTCCTGGAATCAATATATGCACTTGTGGATGGCTCAAACACCACGGAGGAAACTCTGGCTCAGCCGCAGGTGAGCACCCAGAAGTGAGCGACGCACAATGGGCCCTGAAAGTAGGGCTAAATGTCGAGCAGGGCTTTGCATCAGTGAGGCTCGCCAGGTGGTGGGAAGGGGCCCAAGCATACTGTCTGAGATGCAAACGCATTGTGCGCATTGTCTCTATGGTAATGTGCGTCGTGATTGGGTAATCCTGCGCAATGGCAATGGTTTCAGCCGTTGATGCACTACATGGTAAGCAAAGACATATCTTAAGGGCTTGGGCTTCAAAGCTCTGAATCGTACGCAGGTTAGCCTTGCAGGTGTTCGATATTGCAGGCAGGCTGTATAGCAGGAATCCGATGAACAACGCCATGTGCAGCTGTAACAAAGCGTGTATAAGATACTCCACAACTTTTACTTGCAAGGAACCTGAATAGGCGACAGATAGCGGTCAGCCGCTTTTTCACGTAATTCCCGTAGGGAGTCCAAGACAGGTCTCTGTCAATTACGACTCCGAAGAACCTGTGATTTCTGCTGTAAGGTATAAGTTGTCGGTCAATAGATATGCCGTAAGCAGACATTGACTTCCTCGTGAATGCCACCATTGCGCACTTTCGCATGATATTTCAAGTCCTTGTTGACGAAGGAAGCAAGATGTCATTGTGGCGGCCTTCGGAAGCAGAGCGCGAAGCTGAAGTCGTGTAACAAACACATGATGTCCAAATGCAGATGTCGTCCGCATATATGGAAAGTCGTACGGTTCTTCGCAAGTTGTCAACTAATGCAATGAGGATCAGATTGAAAAGCGTCGGGTTAAGCACTCTGTTTTGAGGGACTATTCGGCTATCGTAATGCTAGGATGTCGTAGTAAGGGGAATACAAAGGGTTAGGTGCACGATGTCATCACTGAAACCAGCAATCTAAGTTATAGGCGACACGATGTCAGAGGATGACGTCATAATAAAATTGAGTAATGACGAATGCCTTTTTTGTTCTACACGTGCGAGGAATCCTACGAGTTACGACAGGGGGAATTCAGAGCAGACATTTAGAAAACAAGTAGGCTTCATCAGATTCATCAGGTGCCGCAGTTTAGAAAAGGGAAAAGAGTGTTGTCACTGCAAGAAAAAAAAAACTAAAGCCATCGAGTAAAAAAAAATTGATACGCCTAGAATTTGCGAAAATATTTGATCCAATCAGTCGTGAAACATTTAAGGAAAACCACTGCTATGGAGCGGCGCCCAGTAACCTGCCCCAAGAATTTTTCTGAAATATAAACAATCACACAGCAGCAAATCATTTCCTAGTCTGCTCAAATAGGAAAAATAACACATTGAACTGATTCGCAAACTGCGATAAAAAAATTTCGAGCACGCTTAAGATTCGCCTCTAAGAGCGAAACGCGATAGCATTAAACAAACCTTTATGGTTTATCTTGCTTCGCGGCAACTGTAGCTTATGTAACCATAACATTTTCCTAGAAACGCTGCTGGCGAACGCTATGCACGAAGGCGAACTTTCTGGTTCTTTTTTTTGTCTCCCCCCACATAGCATTTGGCGCCGATGACGGGGTTGCGCGGAGGCGAGCGCCATCTAGATGGTGTTGCAATTAAGGAACTGAGCAGGGCGCGACGTTCCTTTTATGGGAGACCTCAAACAGCAGCTGGAAAAGAGATTTGCGTTCGAGTTTCCACGTGACAGAATTACGTTTTCTCGCATATTCTAATTACAAATCGACACTATAATATCTTTGGTAGCCTGTAAGTCGCACATTACGAATTTTCTGACGCATTTTACTTTGAGAAGTTCAATTAGTTCAGTAACGCCTCCGCCAGACGTAGAAACAATTTCTAAGAAATCTGCTCTACTCTCAACTGTGCTCATGGCCGCCCCATTTCGATGGGGGAGAAATGCGAAAACACCAGTGTACTTGGATTTAGCTGCCGGGTAAAGAGCCCCAGGTTGTTCAGATTTCCGGTGTCTCCCTCTAGGGCATGCTTCATAATCAGATGATAGCTTTAGTACGTAAAACCCCATATATTTTAATTTCAGCCCTTCTGTTTCGAAAATGTGGCCGAGGTGCGCATGTCCAGAGGAATGTCTTCCGCGAATTTCACAGATATCTACTGAACTCGAAGTATCGCCGGAGCTAACGTTCATAGGTAAAAAGTTAAGCCCAGAAGAAACAACAAAGTGCAGTGTGGAATGAAAGTCTGAGGTGGCATGCACTGTCGGTGCAGCCAGTATTGTTATCCGAGAAGAACGAATAATTTTCCTATTACCATGAAGAGTGCCTGAATGGTGTCACGGGAGCCAGCTCACTAACGAAACGGGCACTCTTTGTATGTTACACAAACCACATAGGTGCACTGGGATCTCTACACAAGTTTATCTTCAGTTCTCGAATGCTATTGTGAATATGCAAACGGCGATCGAATTATATTTAGGTAAAATATGTGCAGCCCGTGTCTTTATTTTGAGATCTTGTTTTCTGCTATAGAGAAATGCCAGTCTACTCATTTTGCTTCATGGAGTATTTTTGCCTTTCCTTTACGCAGCTTGATAGCGCACTAAGGTGTGGCATCGCAATGATTGGACAGTTAGACACATTAGGTTAAACCTGCGCGAAAAAAGTGGCAACCACCAAGGCACCGCTAAGTGCTACCTCCCATTTCTGTGAGTCTAACGATATTCATTATACGGTGCGAAAACTCGCATTTACTCGAGCACGTACGTATACGGACAATGTGCAAAGCTCATTCCGTGTATATTTTAGGAATACCAGATGGCCATTTATAAAACATTCAGATACTTTTTGTCGTGCGTTAAAGGATACGTTTGGAGACGCCTGAACTAGATTCCGCAAACATGATGAAGGCTGGCTCCGTATCACGTTCATTGCGCGTCTCGTCTGGGTGCCATATCGTCAGCGCAAAGTATCAGTATGAGCAATAGCAGTAGCAACATCTTTTGGCATCTACAGATACGCAGCAGACGTGTAGTCATTCCTTTTATCGGCATTCTACGACTGCAGATGAAGTTCGCACGGACATCACATCATTGAAGAATACAAGCGCTGCCTTAGACCATATTGATCCTTCTCAAGTGAAACTAATTTCGCATGAAATAGTGTCATTTTTGGCAGTATTCATTAACAAATTCTTCTCCGAGGGGTGTTTCGCAACTGTCTTAAAACGGGTAGAATAGTTCGTGTTTTCAAAAAAGGTGGGCATACTTCACTTGGGAACTACAGGCAATATGTAGCCTTCATTTTTTTCGTAAAGAGATTGAAAAGCTTCTCCATACTCGATAATACTGCTACCTAAAGCAATTAATCCTTTTGTCTCCACAGCAATTCGGATTTCGCTAAGGATATGAAACCGATCTGGCAGTTATTACTTTAACTGAATAAGTCAAGCAAGCTATTGACAGAGGTCTAATTGTGGGTTCTGTATTCATCAATCTCACGAAAGCGTTGGACACGATAAACTATCGCATACTACTTGTTAAACTCGAATCATTTGGTATAACAGGTCATCCGCTAAACTTTATAAGAGACTACTTCAGTAACCAGTCTCAGACGGTACAGGTTAACTGCCATCTCTCATTAGGCAGGCTAATTATCGTAGGTGTACCAAAGGGATCAATCTTAGGGACATTTTAATTTTTGTTGTTTGTTAATGACCTACCCACCCATTCTTGCTAAAACCAAGTGCATAATTTTCGTTGATCACACGACCATCTTTACAACCAAAAAATCAATTGCCACACTCCAGTCTTAACCTTAACACTGACTTAAACAATATTAGGTTATGGTGCCAAAATAATCATCTGCACAATACTTCAACTAAAATCATATTTATGGCGTTCCATTCCCAACAAAATTCAATCGACGTTCCACTTGTTCAAATTGGTGATTACGTCGTACAAGTTTCGAACCAAGCGCGGTTCCTCTGTGCCATCTTAGATAGTGAACTAAAAATTCACGGACACGCCTGATCACTTACGAAAAAGATTGCATTTGGCATCCTCATTATCTCAAAGACAAGAGCTTATTTTCCATCTCAGCATGTACGATCTTTCTATTTTGATTATATTCATAACCATCTTTCGTATTGTGCATCATCATTGGCCAACACGTATTCTACGTATATTGAACGTCTGCAGTCTAAAGAATATCAGCCCATTTGATTTGCCCTGCAGGTCACTGCCTCCTAAACTTAACATTCTCCCGTTACAACATTCATTCAACATAAATTATCCATTATTGCATATAGGCTAATCACACAGGACATCTTCAGTTAATGTATTAATCCTGAACACATTACTAAATACAACAGAACCCGGCTTTGCCTGCGCAATAACCTTCTTTTCCCTGCCATAAAGATTAATTGCGGCAAGTTCACAGCCCCCTTCTCTGGCATAGCCACATGAAATTCATTTCCTTTCGAAACGAAATCATCGCACAACGTTCATATATTCTCCGCGCGTACCAAGAAATATTTCATTCTGGAATTACCTAACTCATTTCGTAATTAACTATCCATATGCATGTGATTTTGCTGTATACCTTTTGTTTTTGTATGAGTAAAAAATATTATGGATAATGAAACGACTTTGGTCTGACATGTCGTGTTGATTATTTTTGTTAATATTCGCTGTTATTGTACTTCTTCACACGCTTTCGATTATTGTTCAGGTGTTTTGAATAATTAGCATTACCATTAAATTGTGTATTCAATTTCCTGTTAAAGATAATCAACTTGCCTATTATTGTTCTCATGACAGTACATCTTTGCTGTTTTTGTATAATAACCCGATTTATGTAAACATAGGAGATCCCCCGGCAGTATTATCAAAACTCTCGGACATGCAGCTTCAACACTATTACCATGTCACTCAAGTATGACTAGTGCGATAAACTTGACTTTGCTCCATGGAAAATGCTTTGCGTTACCTAGTGCACGGCATTCATTCATTCATTCATTCATTCATTCATTCATTCATTCATTCATTCATTCATTCATTCATTCATTCATTCATTCATTCATTCATTCACTGACGACTAAAGATGATGGTTTTATAACGAAGCTGTAACGCTGTCATTTGTAGCTTACTGTTCCATGCATTTTCGTCCTCCGTGAACAAAAATTATTATCATTATGAATGTCTCAAACCTCCGTAAGCATTTATGCTCCCGTAAGCAAGTAGAAAATGCAACGTCTCGTAGCTCCTTAAAGCAGAGGCTACAACCATTCAGCCAAGTGCAGCGAACATTGCTTGAATTAGTCCTAATCATGCAAACAACATACATAACAGCACATCGAAAGCTGTCCTCATGAATGGCTCATACCCCTGCAATGCGATGCATTGCCACACCAATCCGGCCTAACCGACAACACAGCGGCGCACGTGCATTGGCGTGCATGCATCGTGCACCGCCCATCAAGACCATAATCGAGCTCGTACCTTTGTTCAAAATGTGTCACCTCCGTGTCGTGCGCTAAAGAGCTTCGCTTGTCAACCACCTTCACAGAATTGAATGGCTCATGATTTTTGTTTTTTACTCTGCGTACTTTACTGGTTGCGTGCCGTCTGCCACATGTACCAGATGACATTCGGCGCTTAATATGGTAGTCCTGAGTGTAGCGCAACCTTTGCGTCGTGATGCGGAGAAGTGGCGACCGATGCTCCAGACGGGTCCCGGTCATGTATGTCATCCTCTACGGGTCGGTCGGTACACCTACTCTTCCAGCATGATTCTAGCGACCATAATCCTGCTATTGCTATACGGTCGCTTCTCGTTAGCTCTACGGGCGCAGGAATCGGAGAACGAGCTCAAGAACTGTATGCGCTGTGCGCTCATAATGAACGTTTAAGGTGAGTTTAGAGAAACGGAAAGCTTATTTTAATAGTTCCTCGCGATTAACGCGCGTGAGAACTTAGCCATCACGAGAATTCACGCTGAAGTGGGAGCTATGGGTGCCTCCACGTTGCATAATGCTATTTCTTGGTGTGCGTAATCGTTCGATATATGTGCTCGCACCGTACTTTGACGCGTATATCGATCCTGCACCAGCTGCGCATGCGTGAGGCACGTGAAGGTGAGCATTACGGCATCTAGGAATTCTGTTCTCTAAGTTGATGCGAGTCTGACAAAGGGCCGTCCTTTTGCGGCACCTCGTGCCGTACTTTTCACGAACGCAATTATGTGATTTCGTTTTTTTAACATGGATGCTACCCCATCATAACTAGCACTTCTCGCACATCTTGCACAGCTGAGTATGGCAATATACGATTTATTAATTTATTCATTGTAGCCTGTAGGTATATAATGCATTAGAGAGGTGAGGGACTATCATCAAAACTATATGCAAAAAACTCAAAATAAAATACGAGAACCCAATCAGCGAAGAAACAAGCACGTCACAAAACACTTTCTTCGCGTAAGCTAAGAGGTAGACAGGGAGCAAAATCAACAAAAGAATGCGTATACTCAACCCACATGAACACAATAAAAAAGGGTATAAGGAATATGCTGGCGAGCGACCTGCGGATTTGATCAGTGTCTGTAATGATGACTGACGAAGCTGGATGGTGGTTGCAGGAATGAAGGACGGGGAATAAGCGACAGTGTTATGACGTGGGATGCAAGCTTTTGAGCCCTGTTTAGTGTATCATCTTCCTTACCGCCACGATTACTCCTCGCTCTCGTACCCGTCTCCATATGCTTTAGTAAGAGCCAAGAGAGCCAGCTTAACCGACCATCCTTACCGTCTCTTCTTCATTAAAGCTCTCTCTCTCTCTGTCTCTTAAAAAATGGCTGTGGCTTAGGTAAGGTTAAGCCCAGGATGCGAAGCATACTAGCCTTTATTTTAGTTGTTGAACCACTGTTTAGCCTGGTGAACTGCTGTTGTTTGGCTATATTTGGTTCGGCTAGACGAAGAAACAACTCATGCATTACTGCTTCGCCTTCAAGAGTGGAACGCGACAGCGTTCCCGTCGACCCGCCAAGGGGTGTAAGACAATGGGCTACAGGGCAGCGACTACGCACCCCGCATTGAACGTGGTGAGCGTCGAGCAAAGCAGCGTTCGGCGCGGCAACGAAATGTGCGCCTGAGCAAGAGACGCACGCCTTAGAAACAGCTCGTTTCTAAGGCAACACCGCATTCACTAGAGGCGCTTTTGTACCGCTTTGAAGCATCGTACTCGTGGCTCAGTGGTAGCGTCTCCGTCCCACACTCCGGAGACCCTGGTTCGATTCCCACCCAGCCCGTCTTGCAGGAGTTGAGCCAAAGCCACTTCTCCTCTGTCGTGACGTCACGGTGTCACGTGGTTTCAAGGCGACACCGCCGCGCCTGAGGACCTGGGTTGAGCTCTCGTAATATGCTTCGCATAAAATGCGCGGGTGCACCTGTGTTTTATTTTCTCGTCTATGCATTGTTTGTTCTCTCACCTTGTTTTCAATCTCTTCTTCATCTATGTGATTTTTCTATGATGTTGCTTCATTACCTGACCCGTTTCCTATTGTCTTTACCCTTATTGAGCGATTCGTTTTTGTTTCCTTTACAATCTCTCTGTCAAGCGATTAACTGGGTGCACAATTCCTACGTAAGGTTAATTACGAGCCATTTGTTGTGTTTCTTTTCTACTGACTCATTTCAAAAGTATCTTCATCGACGAAGAGCCTAAATCATGACACATATTTTCTTGCATTTATTTGGGCATTTAGTAAACGTTCACGTCTCTTATTTGCAAATAATTGAGAGTTTCTTGTTGCTTCCTTGTAATTTCTATGGTACGCGTCGTTGAGGCCTCATTCTCAGCGCGATGATATGAGCTGTTTTTCTTTCATTTCAACATTTACATAAACTGAGCGGTCAATCTTTTCTTTTGCGAAAACATGCTGAACAGTATTTTAGTGAAGGAGCAAAGCCTTTTTGAGGACTGAATTGGGAAATCTGGTTTGAGAAAACGGATCCAAACTGGAGAGTGCAGCACATAAAATAAAGTTCTCAAATCGAAACACATGATGGTACGTGTCCTAGTAATATAGTCCCAGTTTTTTTCAACTTTGAGATGTCGGAAAAAAATTAGCATTACTCATAGTTATTACCATCACCGACGCTAGCCATGTAGGAAAATGTTAGGAGGCGAAGCCTAATTTATTAAGGATTCGCATTTCTGGGCTACCATGAGTCACTATACATGATCGGTCATTATACTCAGAAAAGCGCAATTGTGAGCGCCTTGCATGGCGATTACACCAAGGCGAATTACCTTTTAAAAGATTGATTTGTTACAAGTTTTCTACGGGTTTATTGCTTAACAGCATTGCTTTTAAAGGTCGTAACAGTTCTGACAAAAGAGAAGTTTTTACTGTTATTCTTTTGCCATTCGTAACTTAGGCCAAGTACGCCATTGCTTTTCTCTGTGATATAATTGTAATTGCATTTTAGATGCAGCGTTCTTTCCATTCGCAACTTCCGGAAGCGCGTGTATTGATATGGTTTCATGCAAACCTCTAATGAACTTGCTTAAAACTTTTATAATTATAGTGTAAATTGCGCTCCGATGCCATTACAACACGGTTACCCCCTATACGTTAGCCTTTGTTCAGTGTTTACAATGAACCAAACTGTCCGCAATAAATTTCGCCAGCAGCGAAAATTTGAATTTGGAGTGCTTATTTAACGCGGAAACAAAAGAGGACCTCTAAACCACAAATCGAAGAGGCATACCTCTCGTTGCCGAAAAACATCGCCGTTGCTTTTAAACATACACTACTACAAAACAGCGTTCGCAAAAATTACTGCCTTTCTGTATTTCACAGACTAATTTGTCAAAGCAGTTGGTCGTAGAATATACTGAAAAGCCCCTACGTTGAGAAAGTTATGATCACCTGCAGGCAGATTATCAGATTGCTGAATTATAAAGTGCAACATCTGAAAAAAAAAAAAAAACATTACTTTGGTTTACCATGTTTCAGAAATGTACTTACTAATTTATTAAAGTAAAAACATTTCTTATACAGGACGTCTTTTATTTTGTGAATGACATGTGCCTTGGACTTTATGCCATTCTTTAATTTATTGAATGTAGTGATGAGCTGTGACTTACCTGTCACTGAACTGTGAATGTAGTGATGAACTGAACTGGGAAGCCGATAACTACGCAGGAAGGAGAACAATCACTCTCCCAAGTGCGCACAGGAAAGCGGAAATAACACACACGTGGCTACAGCAGAGCTGGCTACTCAAGAACGGTTTTGAAAAAACTCCCGAAGGTAGGACACTTCTGGCTGTGACAAAGCTATCGAGGGTTGGCTGAGTCATCTGTCATCCTTTAAAAACTCGTGAAATGCTTCCATTATTTTGCTTGATTTTGGCGCTCTATGCCTGTACAAAATCACAGTTTTATCAAGAACGAGTTTACTTAATCTTAAGCTGCAATGAACGGGCAAATGTGAACGAGCGCCATTCCTTACATCGAGCGCACGTTCCTGGATCCTGATATTTAAAGATAGTATTGTTTGCCCTACGTAAAAGGTTATACAAGAGAACAGCATTTTTTAAACAATATGAATTTTGCAATTCACGCACTTCCTATGGTTAACACAAACTCCTGCAGGTTTGTCACTCGCCACTCCGTTCACTATATTGTGGACATCTGGGCACGCCTGAACAGGTTGATGTCCTGCAATAAAAACAACATCCATTTTGTACCTCCTTGCCACGTTTTTTAACCCTTGTGCTAGCATATCATTGCTAACTTCATTGCTTCTACTCTTATGAACATCGTCAACTGCTTCTCTTTTCGGAAAGCCTTTAACTGAGTTTGCCACTTTTTCAGAAGCTCTTGTGATAACACCAGTTGGGTACTCCGCTTCTTTTTGTCCAGATACTTGCTTCTCAAAACTATGTTGCATACTGTGGCGGAAGGATTTAAACAAAGAAGAGTGCGGAAAAACTACCGGAATAAGTTAAAATAATATAGAGGCTCATATAAAGCGTCGCAACCATCTCCTAGTACGAGTTAGTTACTCAACCTTCCCGTTCCCCCGGTGTAGGGTAGCCAACCGGACGTGATTCTGGTTAACCTCCCAACCTTCTTCTTATCTCTTTCCGTCCTCCTCCAAGTTGACTACGCCAAGACGGCATAGCTGCGTTTCGCTTACTGCGTCACAAGTCTCGGTTCCGTGTTATAAGAGTCTAAATTGGTTTAAATGGGTCGCAGACTGTCAAACGAAATTCCTCATCTTGCTGTAGTACGATAGTGCATTCGCGCCGTGTCGAAGTATACAACGAAGGCAAGAATACATCGGCAGCATAAGAAACAGGCCACATCCAAAAGATGGGGATCGCCGAACAGGCGACCTTCACATATGCGGCCGGCCTCGCTCGCTTCGGTGGCGTGTTGGCGCATAAAGCATGCATATGAGGCGTCTTTGGCGTCGCCAACTCGTTTCTATGTAACGCATGAAAACGAAATCGCAAACCGTAAGTTCATTGATAGCTAAAACGTTTAAGCTTCAGCGGGAAATAATAAAAAAATACATAAAACGCAGTTTAGGTTCACTTGACATTCCTTTTTTTTTTCTATGCTCGCGTCAGCTAAGGGATGCGACTAACACTAGACGCGACGTGTTTGCTGTTGCCAGTAAGTACTTTTACAGGAAAAACTTTTTAATTTTAGCGAGAAAGAACAAAATAAAAATAAAACGCCGTCTGAATAAATTTAGCATTCTGTTTTTTTTTTCGCTCCTCGCGTCGGCTTATGTAGGGGATGAACACTAGGCGTGACATGTTTCCTGTTCCCAATTTTTGCCCAGTGTCCCCTTTTGTTCAATTTTTTCCTTGTGGGTAAACGGGTGAGCCGAGAACTGAATTAATTTTACTTTTAACCAAGCGGTGATGGAACTGTCATTGGTGCAAAAACGCAAAGTAAAACGCACTCTAGGTATATTAAGCAAGATTCCTTTCAATTTCCCTTATTTTTTTTCCGATGCTCGGGTCAGCTAGCGGATGGGATGAACACTAGACGGCACGTGTTGCCTGTTGTCAGTGTTTGCCGGGTGTCCCCTTTTGTTTAATTTGTTTCTCTATTATCCGCAAGATCTCGCATTTAAAAAGGCGCACACGGAAAGCGCGGTGTCTCTTAATTTGTTTCTCTGTTATCCATAAGTTTCCGTATTTAAAAAGGCGACTACGTAGATCGCAGTGTCTATGGAACCATCTACGTAACGAAAAGCGCTATCCTGATACCTTTTACAAACTCCATAGTTGCCCAGGAATCTCTAGATAAGTCTCTCTTCATTTTCCGAACAGAAATGCGCTTAAGCAATTGCTGATTAAATTGTATTAACTTTAAATATCCCCCGCCGGAGTCCTTATATTTGGACCTTCTGTGCTATTAAGTAATGCTAGGTTTCTCGTTTCGCTACATGAAGTATATTTGCACGTCCACTACGTAGCTTGATAGCGCACCAAGGCACAACATTATAATGCTTTTCCCGCTACACATTGGAATAAATCTGCCCGAAGTTCCAACCACAAAGGTCCCGCCAAGTTCCTGCCTCCCATCTCTGTCACGCTCGCAATGATGCGAAAACTAGCATTTACTCGAGAACGTCCATACAGACAATGTGTAAAAAGTCCGTCAGCGTATTGTGGAGAAATATGGGATCGCCATTTATAAAACATTAAGCTAATTATTAGTGTGCCTTAAAGGATGCCTTTGCGGGAACCTTAACAAGATAGCACCTCCATAATCAAGGGAGCCTCCGTATCGCTTAGATTGCGCGTCTCGTCTGAATGGCATCTCGTCGTCGGCGCAAGGCGGCGGCGCAAAGTAGCAACATGGCGGCGTCCTGGCAGTTGCACGTCTCAATGCATGAGTGCCAGATTTGCATATGTTGCCTCGATAAGTGAATGTTGTGGCCTGTTTTATGTGTGACGCCAGTCGTGTCAGCTGAGTGTGTAAGGCGCTTCACTGCTGAGCGCAAGGTCGCACATTAAATCGCTGCCATGGCGGTCGAATGCCCACGGGAAAAAGGAACAGAAATACGCGCGTGTGCTTGGATTCAGGGGCACATTGAACAATTCGAAATTGATAAACTCAATCCGAGTCCCTCACTGTAGCGTGCCTCATGAACAAAGCGGGCTTTTGGTGCGTAAAATCCAACATTCAAATTTCTAGCGTTATGAGCGAGCAAGTTTCAAAAGTGTTAGTTTCAGCCACTGTATATATTTCGTGGGCAAGTGCTCTTATCCCACCCTGTGTCTTCTTCCGCCCCCTTCACCTTACTAGGGCGGAGGAAGTTTTGCTTAGAAGGCTTCGGGCCAGGGTGGCCCTTACAGCAGCTGCGGCCTCAAAGTGGGAGTGGTCGTATTTACCAGTGGGTGCTACGTGTCCAGACTACTCAGTGCCAGTGACGGATAGGCAGATGCCGCGTACCATCTAATACGCACAGGTCCAGGCTCACAATCGGAACTCTCGTGTCTCCTATTGCAACCTTGCCTCCGCTACATGCAATGTCGCATCCAGTTTGACCGCTGGGCGCACGGCAATAGATTCCCCAAAAGAAAGCTTCGATTAGTACACAACACAGGCCTCACAGCACAGATATAATAGAGGTATACATATCAATAGTTAAGGCTTCAGGGCAAGTTGTGATCACAATAAAAACATAAAAACGAAGTATTCAAACACGTCATACGGTGTTTACCAACCACGTCTGCGAGTGACTTGGGAAATTTCGACGTCACGCCGAGTTTGCATGTGGCGAAAATGGGGATCATAGGATGTTTAATGCACGGCGAAAATTTTCATTTTGCAGCTGTGATTACATTCGTAAAGAAAACAAGTGCTACACGTTGTCCATCTTTTTCATTTTTATGCAGAGTTTGTACCATTACGGAAATTCATTGTTGAACTAAACAAGACACTTGATCATATTAATTGAAAAGAAGAGGCATGCCGTGGGTAATGCGTAGACGACACAAAAAGCATCAGGTTTAACCACAGCTTCTGCAGTTAATTACGTATTCAAGCAGGGCGGGAGCATTTTAAATGTGTTTCATGAAAGGGGGGGGGGGGAGGCTGCAGAATTTAGCATGCTTTCCAGGGACCACTATTATTGCCCAAAAGATTATATTGCGTTCGAGGCCAGGCAGTGATGGGTCTGGCCGGTATGAGCTGACAAGCGAAGTGTATACCACTCGCTCTAACGATAGTGTCTGCTCAGTATCGCAACGTTACATGCCGCGCAAAGTACTTAAATTTCAAACCAAACGCCGTTTGCAGTTCTCCGCGGGGGCGCCGCCTTCGCAGCGAGAGAGTCCATGTTTATATCGCGCAAGTGCGCCTACGTACATGGCAGCCCTGTGACGTCGCTCATAGTGACACGTGACTATAAAAATTATTCAAGCCGACATCATTTATTCGTTTACTATGTTGTTTCAACGGATGACTTAGAGTGAAGAGAAATAATGAATCATGCAAGCCGAATGTCCTCGTGTTTTTCTTTTACTTCGTGCCGTATGGTAAGAGAGATGTAGTACTTCCAGTTCGTCTCCTTGTTCCCACGTCACGCATTTGCGCGCGCAGAAAACCAGACTAGGTCGTTTCTGCTTGCGTATACCAGCGCCGCGCTCATGCTCTTTCATCCTCTCACGCCTACCTCATTGCTCGCAATTACGGCGCTGATCAGGTGTTCTTGTGCAGAGCGCGAGAAATCACTTGCTGCGCAAAACAAGACAGAGAAAAGAGCTCACCCGCGATACCGTCATCGGAACTTTACCACTCAGCAAAAATACGACAGAGCAAATAGAAGGCTGGACCGGTGACGTATCCGTCAGGCGATCCTCCGGCCGTGGCATGGGAGAGCGAAGGGACGGAATTTCGCTCGCTGAGCCTAGAGAGGAAAAATGGAGAGGGCGTCTATTTCGGTAGTTACGCTCGTCTGCTGCAATCACGGGTTAGTGCCATTCCAAATATTTCTATCTCTGCTATTAATGATGAAATTTAAAGAAGTGTTGCCGCAGAACGCTCCTAAGAGGGCACGTAACCAGATCCAAAGGATAACCAAAATATCATTGTGGCTCTGTGAGGGTTCTCCTAAAGTGGGCGCTTACCATAGCACTTGCGCAATCGAATTTATGTGCGCATGCTTATGTACCAGTTTTCGTATTAAAGAAGGTAACAGTTTCGTCCAAATGACGAAGTACTTCATTGTAATAGTGAAGTGCTAGACAACTACGCGTCGTAAGGTTGATAGTTTTATGGGCTACATGGCTCAAAGTAAACATTTTTTTTGCTAAAAAATAGCAAGCACGATCTCATGTGCACCTAGTCAAACCCGAGCAACGCTGTCATTATGAAGTACTGTCGGCATCAAGAATGGAACTCTTGGAGCAGCCTCTCACTTCAGGGCATTTGCGACAAGTGAGTTTACGCGATCTCTAACACTTAGGGACGCTGGAAGACAACGCACGTGAAGCGACACGCCATCTCGGCTCCCTCAACTATGCACCCGCCGCAGGTTGCCTCCGATGTACCGCACGCAACCAGGGAATGTGCTCAACCACCCGAAGAACCATGCGCAGCCACTGGCCCCCACCTTCCCACCACGTCCCATGTGTGCCATACTATGGCCACCATACATACATACATACATACATACATACATACATACATACATACATACATACATACATACATACATACATACATACATACATACATACATACATACATACATACATACATACGCAGTGCACAAGTATCCGGAAGAATTCAACTTTGCTGTCTTTTTGTTGATGAATGTCCAATAACTTGTGCAATCTCGACGGCCGAAATTGAAGGGCAACTTCTTGAAATTCATCTAAGGAATGCGGGCTTACAATCGATAAGCCCTACCCTTAGTTCAACTCAAGGACACACTTTTATTTATTTATTTATTTATTTATTTATTTATTTATTTTTGATCTATTTATTGATTTATACATACATACATGTGTCGAATCAGCTAGGTAGGGCGGGAGATGAGCAGGATTGTACTGAGTGATGTAAAAAAAAGATTTTTTCCCTTTTTGCTTTTATTCCTTTGTTATTTTGGTTTGACATTTGTGATGACTGTTGCTTAGACCAAGGAAATATTTTTGGGTGGTCCTGCACACTAGCAGCCCCTCCTCCCTCCCCCTGTGTACATGAAGCCCTGTTTTCCATGAATAAAATTCCGTTGAAGTCCGGCGTTCGTGTTGTCTTTCTCTTCTCTTCCGTGTTCAATTGCGCGCTGGAACAATGTTTCATAATGCTAATCACAGCCAACTGGCCCAGCTGTCCATACTTAGCGATATCCTTTCCGATGCTTTTTTTTTCGGTGCTTGCATGAGCCAACGCGTAGGTTTACGACTAGCGATCACGGGTTTCGTCTAGCCAGTTCTTGTTGAATTTCTTTCTCTATGATTTACACAAAATTCCTTTCAGATGCTTTATTTTTCCGGTGCTTGTGTGAGCTAACGCATAGGTTTACGACGTAGTTGTTTTGCGGATACCCGCAAGGTGGAGAGAACTAATGAATAAAGGGAAAATCAGACATCTACCCCTCCGTCACTTGCCTTTGCTTCGCGTTGTCGAGAAATTCGACTTCGCCCTGCCATCTGCTAGCCGCCTGGTTAGCTCAGATGGTAGAGCGGCTGCCCCGTAAAGGCGGTGGTCCTGGGTTCGAGTCCCGGACCAGGACGAATTTTTCTTCAACCATTAGGTTTTCCTTTCCAGGAACCCGTATGAGTTTCCTTTGTAGCAATTGCTACGGAGGGGTGGATGTCTGATTTTCCCTTTATTCAGGTTTACGACTAGCGATTACGGGTTTCGTCTTGCCAATTGTTCAATTGCTTTCTCTATGATTACACAGAGGAAGCTTTAGTATGCAAAGTCGTGATGGTTGCGGAGGAACACTGTTGATGGAGCCAGCATCCAAACGAAAAGCGCACTTTTGGTACGTTACACAAACTCCATGGGTGCACTGGAATCTCCACACAAGTTTCTTCTTCAGTTCCCGAAATAAACTGGGCTTATGCGAACGATGGTCAAAAAGTACATACGCAAAACATCCACAGCTCATGACTTTATATGGAGACCTCTTTTCTTTTATTCGAAAATGCTAAACTTTTTGTTTTGCATTAAGGAGTATATTGGCCCGTCCACTAGCTTAATGACGCAATAAGGCATGACATCGTAATAATTTCACCGCTAAACATTTTAGAGTAAATCTGCACGAAGTGGCAACAGGGAAAGTTGCCGCGTAGTTGCTACTCCCCATTTCTGTCAGGTTCACAGTATGCAATACATGATGCGAAAAATATCATTTACACGAGCACGTCCATACGGACAATGTGTAGAGCTCCTGCATATTTAGGAGAAATATTCGATGACCATTTATGAAACGTTTCGCTTATTTTTATCGTGCCTTAAGATTTGCGTTTGCAGGCCTCTGAGCTAAATCCCGCCATCATAATGAAGAGGGTCTCTGTATCGCGTTGATTGCGCGTCTTGCCTGAATCGCATCTCGTCGTTGGCGCATGCGCGGTGGAGCAATGTATCCACATGGCGGCGTCCTTGCCGTTGTAGATTTGAATGCACGGGCAAGGTCGATTAAAATAGGTTGCGAAGCTTCGAACGAAAGCAGATCAATAAAAATTCTCACCGACATCAGCAAGGGTGGTTATGGAAGCAGCGACTGGAAAAG
This sequence comes from Dermacentor albipictus, assembly GCF_038994185.2. Classification (NCBI taxonomy): domain Eukaryota; kingdom Metazoa; phylum Arthropoda; class Arachnida; order Ixodida; family Ixodidae; genus Dermacentor; species Dermacentor albipictus. The sequence goes on along the minus strand of NC_091829.1, from coordinate 75,134,140 downwards.
ATAAAACATTCGAAAAGATTGGAAAAGAGAAAAGCGTTTTTAATTTAAGCGACACACAGTTACATTCACTAACGAATAATAAAATTCTTGGTCAATATTACACATTCGTGAGGATCTAAGGAAATAGAAGTTTATTTAGATTTATTATTACTAAAAAAATACATTTCTTTTCAGCGCCCACCGTTACGGGGCCGTTGACGCCGCAATCGCTGTTAGTGCACTGTACCTCTTGAAGGGTGCAGAAACGCGCGCTCGTAAAGTTCACCTATTGAAATACGCCCTCCTCCCCCCCCCCCCCTCACACGTTGTGCTTCCTTACTTGTCGAAGTTTGTCTGAATTTGGTGACGCGGGGTAACTTCATCACCTAAAGCACTCCACACAAGCATTCATGAGCACTGCATCCTAAAGTTTTCGTCGGCCTCCAAAGAAATTATGTTCTCGGCAGGGGTGCGATTTCGACAACCATACGGTTGGCTTTTTCCTGTATCGCTTTCCGCGCTGAATGCTCGATACGCCCATCCAATCGAATGGCGAAGCATTCGAATATATAGCTGTATAGGCAGGCGAATAAAACAAGTTTCGCGCCTTCCAAAACAAAATGGCGTCACTTCTGTTTTTAACGGATGTGACGTCACATCATTTTTTCTCTGCCGGAATTGTTCCTCCAGATACAGATGGGGCGATCGACCGCCATGCTTTGAACGTATAGGCTCCCAAGGAAGCTTCGCTACCAGACATATTTACCTTGGCATGGGCGCAGGAGTTGCTTTTGTTAACTCGATAGGTGAGCGTTGGAGCCTTTTTTGTGTTTGATACAGGGCGCGGTCGCTTAGTGCGTCACGCTTTTCACTGCTGAGCTCAAGGTCGTACATTCAATAGCGGCCACGGCGATCGAATTTCGACGGGGTGAAATGGAAAAAGAAGACGGAAAAAGAAAAAGAAGCTAAAAGACGAGCGTGTACCTGGATTTGGGTGCACCTTAAAGAACCCGAAATTGGTAAAGTCGCTCCCAGTCCCTCATTATGGCGTGCCTCATAATCAAAGCGGGCTTTCCGCGTGTGAAACCGAACAGTAGAATTTCTAGCGTTATGAGCGAGCAAACTTCAAAAAGCGTCAGGTTCAGCAACTATATTTATTGCGTGGGCAAGTGCTCTTATTCCACACTCTGTTCGCTTATCCCACTCCTGCTCCATCCCTCCTCACCTTACTAGGGTGGTGGAAGTTGTGGTTAAAAGGCTTCGGACCGGGGCGGCTCTTACGCCAGCTGTGTTCTCAAAGTGGAACTGGTTGCATTTACCGTGGGTTTCTACATGCCCAGACTGCTCAGTCCCAGTGACGGATTGGCAGATGCGTACCACGTAATATGTACAAGTGCAGGCTTACAATCGGAATGCTCGCGTATGCGACTGCAAACTGGCCTCCGCTACAGTGACGCAACCAGCTATGACCACTGGGTGCGTGATAAGAGGTTCCAGAAAACACACTGCTTCAATTAGTACTCTACACGGGCCTCACAACACACATATATTACAGACATACACATCAAGAGTTAAGGCTTCAGGGCAATTCGTTATCGAAATAAAGAAACATATAAGAAGGAAATGCTCGAACACGTTACACGGTGTTTATCAACCATGTCTCCGAGTGCTTTGGGAAATTTTGACGTCACGCCTAGTTTGCATGTGGCGAAAATGAGGCTCATTTAATGTTTGCTGCATAGAGAAAATTTTCATTTTGTAGCTGTGGTTACATTTGTAAAGAAAACTGGTCGCACAGACTGTCCCTCATTTCAAATTGTACGCATGGTTTGTACCATTACCGAAATTCATCGTTGATCTAAACAATGCACTTTATTATATTGCTTGAAAAGGAGAGGCATGCCGTGGGTAATGCGTAGACGAAATCAAAAGCGTCCGATGTAACCGCAGGTTCTGTATTCAATTACGTATTCGATCAGCACGGGAGCCTTTTAGATGTGTTTCATGAAGGGGGCTACAGAATTTAGCAGGCTTTCCAGGAACAACTATTACTACCCCCGATATTATATTGCCTTCAAGGACTGGCCCCTCACCAGGTCTGACCATATTGAGCTAAGAAGGGCACTGCATACCAGGCGCGCTAAGGGTCGTGTCTGCTACGTATTACTTTCTTATGCGTCGCGCTAAGAGCTTAAATATTGCACGAAACGCCGTTTGCCGTTCTCCTCGCGGGGGCTGCCCTCCCAGCGAGAGAGTCGACGTATATCGCGCAAAGGTGCCTACGTACATGGCAGCGCTGTGACGTCACTCGTAGTGACACGTGACTTAAATAATTATTCATGTCGAAATAATTTATTCGTTTACTATGATTCTTCAAAAGATGAGTTAGAGTTAAGAGAAATAATGAATCATACTAGTGGAATGTTCACATGTTTTTATTTCACTTCGTGCCGTGTGGCAATATAAGTACTTCCGTTTCGTCTGCTTGTTCCACCGTAACGCCGTCGCGCGGGCGGACGACGAAACTGTGTAGTTTTCTAGCGTATTCCAGCGCCGCGATCATGCTCCTTCGTCATCTCACGGCTGCCGTGAGATGTAATAAATCGCAATTACTACGGATGCGTGGATGTCTGATTTTCCCTTTGTTAATTACTTCTCTCCACTTTGCGGGTTTCTGCAGAACTATTACGTCACGAAATAATTTCTAAAAATATCTGCGCTACTCTCAACCCTGCTCACAGCCGCTGCATTTCTTGGGAGTGAAATGCGAAAACACCCTTTCTACTTAGATTTAGGTGCATTTTAAAGAGCACCTGGTGGTCCACATTTCCGGTGTCCCCCAATAGGGCGAGCCTCATAATCGGAACGTGCATTCGGAACTTAAAACACCACGTTTATATTTCTCAACCCCACTGTTTTAAAGATTTGGCTGATTTGCATGTCGAAAGGAACGACTCCAGCGAATTTCACAGACATCCACAGTACTCCAAATATCGCAGGAGTTAACCTCTATGCTGAATAAGTTAAACACGGAAATATCAGTGACGTTCAGTATCGCCTACCATGGTTGCTATTGTGTCGGGTTGCTCAGCACGAGGTCGCGAGTTTGAATACCGGCGATGGCCACCGCATTTCGACGGGGGCGAAATGCGAAAAGACCCGTGTACATAGATTTAGGTAAAGGTTAAAAAACACGAGGTGGTCCAAATTTCCGGAGTACCCTACTACAGCGTGCCTCCTAATCAGATAGGGGTTTTGGCCCGAAAAATCCCATACTATGATTTTTGTGATGTCCAGTATTCAACGAAAGTTAGACCTAGTACAATGTCAGTGGAGCAAGTACTGTAGGAAAAACGCACTATATTATGGCGGAACGGTTAAGGCCAGAAAAAGAATAAAGAATAGCATTGAAGGAAAGGGAAAGACCTGATATGCAGTGTAAAGAAAAGTGCACTGATTTTACAGCTAAACGGTTAAGCCCAGAAGAATGCATGAATTTGTATATTTAACCAACGTTACCAGCGGCAGGTATCGTCAATGGAGCCACAAAGTAACGAAAAGTGCGCACCTTGTACGGCACAAATACTCCATGGGTGCCCTGGAATCTCTGCAAAAGTTTTTATTTATTCCCTAAGAATACAGTGTATAAACAATTTCTAATCAAACACTAATCACCTGAAATATCCGGAGCTTGCGTCTTTATATCGAGATCTTCCTTAATGCTGTATAATATGTTGCCCTTCTCGTTTTGCTTTATGGAGTATATAATATTGTCCATCCAATGCATACCTTGATAGCACACGACGTCATAACATCCTAATTCTTTGACCGCTAAACACAATGGGCGCGTTAAGTTAGCGCGCTCCGAACTCCAAAGGAGCACGCTCGAGTGCGCTCGAGTGCGACGCCTTCGGAGCTTAAGTTAACGGCCATTTTCGCCGACTGTTTTCGGGTGCACGAACGTGCCGTCTGGCGAATGTTGTGTTGCTTCCGCATCCGCTATTGCATTTCGCGCGCTTCTCGAAGATGGCCTCGCCGACCGTACTTCTGCAGCCCTTGTTTAGACGATGAAGAGGTAGAAGAACTTGACGCGCGGCGACGGAGGCAGCAGCTTACGATGCGATGCAAGCTCAAAGCGCGCCAACACGTTGCCGATCTCGCCTGACAGCAGCTTCAGACGCCCGGCATCGCGGCGGCGAGAGGAACGAGTGGGCAAGGAGAACGGACTTGCATTGGTGGAAAGAGTAGGAAACACGTCATTTTTCCGGAAGCCGTAGCAGGTGCGCGCTCTCGCGCACCGTTTCCAGGATGGTGCGCGTAGAGCGCGCTCCGCAATCACGCACCGGAAGTCGCTTTTTAGCCGTTAAGCTTAAAAGAGCGCGCTCTGCTGGCTAGAGCGCGCTCGAGCGCCTTAACTTAACGCGCCCAATGGGACTACAAGTGCGCGAAAAACAGTGGCAACGGCAAAGGCGCCGCCAAGTTGCTACCTGACATTTCCGTGAGGCTAGCAATGTTCAACATATTATTGGAAAACTAGAATGAACTAGTGACGGAATGACTTAGGCGGGCCAACTATTGTTCCCAAACTCCCCAACGCGGTACCCGGAACACCTCCGAGTTCTACGGGGCCCCTCTGACGTCGGCTCCGGACATTCGAACGTTTGTGCATTTGTGTGCGTAGACCGGCCTGCGGGGAGGCGGCTAGTTTGCGATGACTAAACCAACGTTCGCATCACCTTGTATCGGGAGGGGACAGAGTGTTTAAAAACCGCTGTTGTGCGGCTGCTCAGGACACTCTCTCTCAAGCAGTCATGTTAGACTGATGTATTTTCTCAAACAGTCATGTTTCATCATCAACGTCCTCAGCGTGATGAAGTGATTCTTTGATGAAGTGAGACGAAGTGATTCTTTGATAGAACGCTTGTGCTTTTGTCTCCGCTTTTTCGCTTTGTTTCCCTGCATTTCTGGGAGCTGCCGCTCCCTCCTTGCGGTAATGGATGAAGAAATCTCCGCGGACTTTCCTGGTGTGCAGCCGTCAGGTCGGCTAGCGTCCAGGAAACGTGGAAGTGCGTCAAGCGATACCGATAGCGAGGCCACTGAGATATGTTCGGACAGCTACGACTCGTCGGACGATGACTTCCAGGTCGTGATGAGTAGATCAGCGAAAAGAAGACTACTGCAGGCATCTTCGTCGCCAAGTGCTTCTACCGTGAAGAGTGCACCGCTGCGCTGGCCGCACACTGTGCTCTTTATACCCGTGGACCCGGCGACCAATTTGCGGCTCCTCAACAGGCAGGTCCTCTCTTCCTTACTCGAGAGAATCGCACCAAATGAGATTAAAGACGTGCGAATAAACCCGCGGAAAAATGTCCTGGCAGTTGATGTGCTACATCGTAGTGCCCTACAACACCTACGAAATATAACTGATATCGACAACGTAAAGGTGCGATCAATGATCCCTACAGGCGGCGATGGTACTGCGGGCGTCATTTATGACGTCGACGTTGCCATTCCTAATGACGACTTGCCAACGCTGATAAAGCCAACGACAGAAGGCAATTCCATTACAAGAATTTCCAGATTGGGAAACACACGCTGTGTGAAGATTATGTTTGAAGGAGACAGCCTTCCCTCCCACGTCAAAGTAGGACATGTCCGCCATCCAGTACGACCATTCGTACCGAAGCCCCTCCAGTGTTTCAAATGTTGCAAGATTGGCCACGTGAAGGCTGTCTGCGTGAACAGTGTAGTGTGCCCGCGGTGCTCTGAGTCCCATTCAGAAGACGCCTGCAGCACACATGTTCTAAAGTGCCCGAACTGCAGTGGTCCTCACAAGGCCTCATCAAAGGATTGCCTGCGGATGCGGAAGGAATTCACGATTCTAAAACGCATGGTGCGCGATAATTCGACGCATCGAGAGGTTGCTACCGCTGTTCGGCGACGTCGGCATCGACACCGAAAACGTTCAAGAAATTCCGCAACTGAAGATAGATACACGCCAGCTACAGTCAGAAGGGCTGCCGCATCTCCGCACTGCGCCACCAAGACAGATACAAGGAAAGTGAACAAAGAGGAGAGCCTCGCCCGTCCTGAAGAATGGCCTGAGCTACCGAGGGCACACCTCCCTGCTAAGATACCTCAAAACGCACCGGCTTCAACGGCTTCTGCCACTGTTGAAGCGACGCTAGCTGATGATCTCCAGGTCATCAACATTGTGCGGTCGCTCATGAGTGCCATTCGCGGTATACTTACCAACATGAAGTCTTCGTCTGCGCAAAGCGCACTACAGGTGCTGGACACTTTGAGTCCAGTACTTGCAACTCTTGGTTAAAATCATGGCTCTCCAGAAGCCGTCCTTTCGTGACGAAGTCCGAAACGCGTCGATATTTCAGTGGAACGCCAGAGGACTGAAGTCACGCATGTCGGACTTTCGACAGTTTGTGTTAACAAATAAGTTCCCAGTCATCGTCATCTGCGAGCCCCTATCAGATAACATCAGACTGTCTGGGTATGAATGTTTCATGTCCGCCACTCACGGAGAATGCAGCAAGATCATCGTATTCATGCGACGTGATCTTACGTATGTCCATCACCCAGAGTCACCTGACCAAGAAAACCAATACGTCTGTCTGACATTGAGGAAAGGCAAGCTCACTTTCACATTAATTGGAGCCTACATATCGCCCTCAAGTCGGTTGGACTGCGAGAGATTACGGCGAATCACCACAGCGACTCCGCAGCCTTTGGTGATTACTGGAGATTTTAATGCCCACCACCATCTCTGGGGAAGTTCTAAGATAAACTCGAGAGGCAGAAGATTAGTGTCATTTGCCTCTGAACAAGAACTATGCTTGTTAAATGATGGAAGCCCCACCTTTCTACGGGGAACTGCCTACTGTAGCTGCCTGGATCTGACCTTTGTTTCACGCTCCTTCACTAGAAAGGTCAGGTGGTTTCCGGATATTGAAACGCGGGGAAGTGACCACCTACCCACTTATCTTAGGGTTGAAGGGTTGACGGACTCCAGGTTAGCCGCCGTCACACAATGCATCGACTGGCCAATGTTCAAGTCAATTGTCGAAGACGGCTGTCGGGATGACTTGGCCACTAGCCTAGAGGACATCATAAAAGGTGCCCTAGAGGCTGCGAAACATTCACTTCCGAGAACGTCCACACGCACCGAATACGACATTGAGCTAGAGAAGCTTCGTGCAATTCGTCGTCGTGCAGAGCGAAGATACAGGCGCACGAAGTCTGTAAATGACTTGAGGTTGGCCAGAAGAACTCAAAAGAAAATTCAGCGTCGCATGGACAAACTTGCATCACAAAGATGGAAATCATTCTGCGAATCTTTGGATCCACGAAAACCATTGTCTCACATATGGAGAACTGTTCGTGGTCTCCGTGGAACCCCTCAGCAGCGCCACCCTGTTAAGTCTTTGGCCCTTCACCAACAATGCAGCGAGATTGACGTAGCGGAAGCTTTCTGCAGGAGGATTGCTGGCGAAACTAGTTGCGCTGGAACATCGACGCTCCGCCACTCACTGATTTCACGCGACTCCTGCATGGATAGTCCTTTCTCCATGGGCGAGCTCGAAGCTGCACTGGCATTGTGCAAGCGTTCATCTTCACCAGGCCCCGATGGTATAACCTACCGTGCCCTGTGTATTCTGGGTGATGAGGCTCGAAAAGTGCTCCTGCTCCTATTCAACAGCTCCTGGCGGACAGGTACGGTTCCCCAAGAATGGAAGACCAGTCGCATAATTCCACTGCTCAAGCCTGGCAAGTCGCCTGTAGACATTGCATCATACCGACCAATTGCGCTTGCCAGTTGCATCGGAAAACTAATGGAGAGGATGGTTCTAGCACGGCTAGAATGGTACCTCGAACATTACCAGGTATACCCAGATGCAGTGGCCGGTTTCAGGCGGGGCCGTTCTTCCATAGACAACGTTATCGACTTGGTGACGTACGTCGAGCACCAGAAGTCCTGCAAAAGATTATCTGCTGCCCTGTTTCTGGATGTTAAAGGAGCGTACGATAACGTAACGCACGAAGCGATTTTGAACGCGTTAGAGGCAGTAGGACATGGCGGCAAAGTATATATTTGGATACGTAGCTATCTACATACGAGATCCTTTTTCGTACTTACCGAGGATGGCCCGACCTCCCAGCATTACAGTAACCGTGGGGTGCCTCAGGGCGGAGTACTCAGCCCAACGCTCTTCAGTCTAACACTCATTGGACTCACCGACATCCTGCCAGGCATTGTTAGGCTCTCCATCTATGCCGACGACATTTGCATTTGGACGTCGGCTGTGACGCGACTGCAGCTTCGCGCGCGGCTTCAAAAGTCAGCTACTTTGACATCATCCTACCTTCGAGAACAAGGACTTCATATATCATACGAGAAGTGCGCAGCGATGGCATTTACCAGGAAATCAATGTCGCCATACGTGATATCCGTCGACAGACACATGATCTCGTACAGCACGAGTCACAGATTTTTAGGGGTGGTCCTTGACAAAAATCTCTCCTGGACCCCTCATGTGAATTATGTGAAAAAATGCCTGACAGGAATTTGCCATATGTTTCAGTTCCTTGCAGGAAAGACCTGGGGAGTGCCAATACACTCTATGCTGCAACTGTACAGGGTCCTCTTTATTGGCTTCCTGCGATACAGCATACCTGTCATGTCCAACACCTGCAGAACTAACCTGAACATAATCCAAAGCATCCAAGCCCAAGCACTCAAGATATGTCTCGGTCTACCGCGGAGTGCGTCAACGACTGAAGTTATTGCAGTGGCTCAAGATTTCACTATTAGAACGCACATTAGCATTGAAACAATGCGTGTGCACCTAAGACACTTCGCCCGGAACCCTACCCACCACCTAGCAAGTCTCCCAGTAGATAGGCCCCACACGACATTCAGTGCGACTGTCTTCGCGCACCGTGACTCTTTCAGGTCAGGTTACACACCTGCGGCAAGGCCTTCTATTCCTCCATGGTGTATGCGCCGTACAAAAGTGAACCTTACAGTGCCAGGACTTCAGAAAAAGTCGGACTTGCCATCATCAGCGCTCAAGCAACTAACTTTATTTCTCTTGTACGAGAAATACAGCGACTGCACACACGTCTACACTGATGGATCAACTACATCAACCAGTTCCAGCGGCGCTGTAGTTATACCAGCAATGAGAATAACCAAGCGGTTCAAGACTTCCCATGTCACTACGTCTACAGCTGCAGAGCTCGAGGCTCTCCGCGACGCGCTTCAAGTGATAAATACTGAAAGTCCTAGAAAATGGGCAGTCTTCTGCGATTCCAGGTCGGCCTTGCAATGTGTGCATTCATTTCTCCGACATGGAACTCACGATCAGCTCACGTGCGAAATCGCGGAACTTGTCCATCACTTAGGAGAAAAAGGCCATGATATCTCTTTTCAGTGGATACCAGGTCATTGCGGTATCATTGGTAATGAAGACGCCGATAAAGCAGCTCGGACGTCAAACCAAGAAGACCGCTGCGTCCCCATTCCGCTCTCAAGGACCGACGCCGCGAGACAACTTGGCATTCTGGCACGCACGATCTCCTTAGCAGAGTGGAATAATGTACATACAAGACGCACAAGACTGCACCGACTAAACCCATCACTTCAACTCAGACCTCCAGCCGGTGTGCACCGGCGTGAAGCGTCTCTTCTGTGTCGGTTAATGGCTTGGAGTGGCCTTCACGAATGCCTACTCAGCACTAATTGGAATGGCTGATAGTCCTGCATGTGATGTTTGCGCATGCGAGGAGAACATTGACCACATATTGTGCCATTGTCCTCAATTTCAAGCCCAAAGACAGTATTTGTCCGACACATTGAGTAAACTAGACGATCGTCCTCTAAGTGAACAGACAATATTAGAGCACCGTCCCGACCGATCATCGGCTCAGAAGGCAGTGAAGGCACTTTTGTGTTTTCTCAGAACTTCTGGTTTGCTCGAGCGACTTTAACTGAAGTGCTGTCCGTACGCGTACCTACACCTTCTCTCTCCCTTCTTTCTCTTCCCCTTCTCCCTTCCCCCAGTGTAGGGTAGCCAACCAGACTATTGACTGGTTAATATCCCTGCCTTCCTGTATTCTTCTCTCTCTCTCTCTCAGCGTGGATAACTTGGACGACGGCATGGGCCAGCTACCTTCTAATTCATGCCCGACTCCAATCTTGACAACGGATCCCGAGCGATGGGATTGAGCCCCCAGTCCTGACAGCGCTTAGCTTAAATTGCAGCTTCGATTACCGAGAGGGAAAAGAATCCTCACCTTGCCATTGACAAAAAGCGGTCAGAATGAACGCAGGAGTGGCTTGTTTATGATCACCAGGGACGCAACAACCCGCCGATAAAAGCGAAGTTTCACGAAGTAAAGCGAAGTAGCATATTTTTCTTCGGAAGAATTACCCATGAGCCTTATACCAGGGTAAAAAGTATTGAAGCACTCTCCCCAGTGGCGTAGCTAGGTCGCCTGGCACCCGGGGCCCATAGGTGTTCTGTCATCACCCCGTCCCTGGTTGTAGTAAGGAAGAGCAGGATATGGAAAATTACCCGGGAGGTGGTGGGGGTGATGTTTTAGTGCCAGCAGAGCCACCTTGAAAGCCACACATTCCCCCCCCCCCTCCATTCGATTGCGTTCCCTGAGATCGTGAATGTAGCAGATATACACGCTGCCTTATTTTCTGCGCAAAATAACACAGGGTGTTGCACTGATAACTTGTGATAAGCGCATTTGCACATCTGCTGTAAGAATGGAAGAATATGGATCACAAGTAGCAAAAATATTTTAAGAAAGTTTTGCTTACCAATTTTAGAAGAAATATCGCATTTGCAAAATTGAAGCACGACAATCGTCTGCAGCCCAAAAGCAACTCCTAAAAAGTGTCATAGGCACTACGGCGAGCAGTATTCTCGATGTGTGTAGCCCTAAAGCCAAACGAAAATTAAATAGAATGTCAATGACGCTGATCTCCCCACCCTGTAAGAAAACGGCACCTAGTTCGCGTTTACGCGGGCGTCAATGCTATGACAATTACAAAATATCTCATTGTAATCCATAAAAGCTTTCGTTATACGCTGCTTTGGGAAAACGCCATTATCCTGACTGCGGCACCGCCACAATGTTTGGTAGCTCGGAACAAACCGACGCTGAATCGACGTAGAGTCCACCTGTGACGGTTTCATGTTTTGCGAGACATGGAAGAGATAACGCGGGAAATAACTGAACGTTCACATTCAGTTGTGTATTTTACGTTATTTAACTGTTCTTAATAAAGTGTTTTTGCTTTCTCCTCCCCAGATCCAAACACGGGACTCTATTCCTAAGCGCTCTCACTTGAGCGCTCTTTGCCTCTGTAGTTTTCCCTTCATTACCGCAGAAAGTTGTCCGCGAATATAGTTTCTTCCCAGGAATGGACGCCGATGCAGATACTGAAGTCGTTGGTAGCCGAACGAGGCGGATGTTTCAAGCTCATGTATGGACGTGGTAACCACTTGTTGCCCCTTTGATATAAGAGGAAAACTGTGAATCTGCAAAGTTAAATGATGAGCCTGTTTAACAATATGCAGAAGTACACCCATGTTCGCCGTCACATTTATAAAGGGCAGTGATGGCAAGTGCGGCTAGCAGCCTACGAGAATAGCAACGTACCGATGTTTATAGCGCGCAGTCTCGCCGCTACTGAGTTTTTTGGTTGATCGCTTTACGAAATGAAGAATGTTTATTTCCAGTCCTCCTGGTAAAAACCTCAACTATACAATAGCAGTCTTCGTTGATCAATTGACTTGTGCCTAAATTCGGGTCTGCCAGTAGCAGGAGTACAGACCCGGGGAATGTGCTCGGCCTAATCACACCGCCTCAACGGGATCGACATCGACTCAAACTATGCTCGCAGCTCATGAAGGCTCAAGCGTGTGCGGCCAACAATGCAGCACCGCTTTCCAACCATGAGTCGCCCGTTTGCAGGGGACTTAAGTTCTCGCGACAGCAACATATCGTGTCAAAGCTCACCTCACTATTGTCAACTTTGACGTCTGCCATTAATTACCAGTATGCTCTGCGCATGCATCTGTTTAACTCATAACACAACGTGTTCAATAGCTGAAGAGAAGAAAATGCATCTCGTTTCAAGTGATTGGAAAAAAATATTTCCTTAGAAATATCCCCTACTCTCAACCGTGCTCATGGCCGCCGTATTTCGAGGAGGAGAAATCCGAAAAACCCATGTGCTTAGATTTAGCTGCACGGTATTGAACCTCAGGTGGTGCAAATTTCTAGTGTTCCAGACTACGGTGTGCATCAAAATGAAAACGTAGTTTTGTCTCGTAAAACCTTATATTTCTTCATGTGAACCCTGCTGTCTCGAAGATGTGGTCGACCTGCATGTCCAGAGGAAGGTCACCAGCGAATTTCACAGACATTTAATGAACTCGATATATCGCCGGAGTTAACGCTTATCGTAAACAGTTCAGCTCAGAAGAATCAGTCAAGTTCAGTATTGAACGAAAGTTGAAGACGTAATGCACATTCAATGGCGCCAGTGAAAACCACACTACTTCGATGCTTCAGCACAGAACAATACATGAATTTTTGTATTTGAAAGACGCAATCACAGCAGAGTACGTCAATGAAGCCAGCCCACTAAACGAAAGGAGCGCTCTTGGTTCGCTATACAAACTCCAAAAGTACCCTGGCATCTCTTGATAAATTTCGCTTCAGTTCCCAAAGATTTATTGCCTAATTCAAACAGCGATCACATAATGTTTACGAACATATCCGCAGCCGCCGTCTTTATACGGATATTTGCTTATCTCCTAACGAGAAATGCTAGTCTTCTCGTTTTGCTTGATGCAGTATGTATGGGTGTCCACTACGTAGCTTGATAGTGCACTAAGGCCTGATATCGTAACGCTTTGAGTGACTAAATGACAGCGAGTAAACTTCCGCGAAAAAACGTGGCAACCACAAAGGGGCCGTAAAGTTGCGGCTCCCATTTTTCCCTGGCTTACAATATTCAGTATATGAAACTAAATCTAGGATTTCCACACGTACGTCCGTAGGGACAATGTGAAAACTGATTCCGCGCATTTTCGAGAAATATCTGACCACCATATATAATATATTTCGCTAATTTTGATCCGCGTGAAAGGCTGCGTTTGCATCCGCCTCAACTAAATCACGCCAGCATCATGAAGGGATGCTCCGTGTCTCGTTCATTGCTCGTCTCGTGTGAATCGCATCTCGTCCTCGACACCCGCGTGGCGCGCAAAGTACCAACATGGCGGCGTCCTTGCAGTTGCAGATTTCGATGCATGGGCGCCATGACGAGCGTTCCCTATAGAGTTACTTTCTGCTTGCTTACTTTTTCACCATGACCAAGCCGCTTTTCGCTGACTGCGTCAGAACGCCAGGCGCGGTGGGCGTGCCTACAAAGTCTCTCAAAAAGTTACGAAAGTATTTACAATAATGTTAGAGATCAGAGATAGCGCTAAAGCTTGTCGCAGTAATGGTCAGAGCACGCGAAACTAACCACCTCACTGAGCCGAGTGGGGCAAGCTTGCCCAAGATGTACCGCAAAGAAGTAAAATAATGTTGGGGCACATACCAAGCTTCGCAACCATCTCTTAGTATGAGTAATTACGTCAAATTACCTATGCCAACACAGCCGACCTGCCTTTCGCTTACTGTATCACAAGTCTCGGTTCCATGCCATAAAAGCACAATTGGTTGAAATCCGTCGCCGGCTGTCAAACTAAATTTCTCACGTTGCTGTTGTTCAATAGTGCATTGGCGCCATGTCAAAGTGTACAACGAACGGGAGAATACGTCGGCAGCATATAAACCAGGCTACATCCAAAATATGTGGGTCACCGAAGAGGCGAACTTCGCATATGCAGCAGCTCTCGCTCCCTTTGGTAGCGATTCTGGAGCTAACGCAGCCTGTGATGCGTACGTACTGTTGCCAGATAAAGCATGAAAACAAATAGCAATGTATAAGTTCATTTATACGCGAAACTTCTTGGTTTTAGCAAGAAAGAATAAATTGAAAATAAAACGCACTCTACATTCAATTCACATTCTTTTTTTTTTTTGCACTGCTCGCGTCAGCTAACGTACGGAATGAACACTAGGCGTGACGTGTTTCCTGTTACAAATTTTTGCCAATTGTCCCCACTTGTTTAATTTCTTTCCCTATGGTTAAACGGGTAAGCCGTGAAAAGGCAATGAATTTTCGCATTGAATCAAGCGGAGACCAAGTTGAAAATGTCAATGAAGTCACAGCCTAAAGAAAAGTGCACTCTTGGTATGTTACGCAAGAGTAATTTCAGATTGTTTTTATTTTTTCGAAGCTGGCATCAGCTAAAGGATGCGTTTAACACTAGGGATGACGTATTTCTTGTTGCCAGTTCTTGCTGAATATACTTCTCTATGATTAAATGCGTAAGCCCACAAAAATGAATAAGCTTTGTGTGTAACAAGCACATCGCATCAATGAGCGGTCAATGGAGCCAGCTGCCTAACGAAAAGCACACTCTTGGTACGGTACACAAACTGCATAGGTGCCCTGCAATGTCTACAGAAGTTTCTCTTCAGTTCCCGAACGGAACTGCGTATACACCAATAGTGATCAAATATAATTGACGTAAAACACCCGCAGCCCGTGTCTTTCTATATAGATCTTCTTTCGTACTATTAAGAACTTCTAGACTTGTCGCTTCGCCAAGTGAAGTAAATTTGCCTGTCCATTACGTAGCTTGATAGCGCACTAAGGCATGCCATGGTAATCAATTTACCGCTAAACACTTCAGAATAAATCTGCGCGATGTGGCAACCGCAAAGGCATCCCCAAGTTCCTGCGTCCCATTTCTGTCAGGCTAGCAATATTCAATATATGATACGGAAACTATAGCATTTGCACGAGGATGTCCATACGGACTATTTGGAAAGCTTATTCCGCGTATTTTTGAGAAATATTGAATGGCAGTTTACAAAAGAAATTTAGTTAATTTTGATCTGGCGTTAAAAGAAGCTTTTGAAGGCGCCGGAACTAGATTGCGCCCCCACAATGAAGGGAGGATCCGTATCGCGTTGATTGCGCGTCTCATCTGAATTGCATCTCGTCATCGGCGCATGCGGGGCGGCGCATAGTAGCCGCATGGCAGCGGCCTTGCTGTTGCAGATTTCATTGCATGGGCGCTAGAGTTGCTTAAATTAGACAGTTTTAGTAATGCGCAAGTTGCGTAAGCGACAGCGTTGCGTACATAAGATCACTACGTTGTGAAAATTGCGCATGTGCAGAATGCAACACGAACTTTACGTGATGCGTATGCGACCGCTGCGTGCGCACGCATCCTGATTCTTGCGTGCGGACGTGGGGAGGTTTGCGTGCTGCTCTCGTGGTTCCTGTCTGTTCGGGAAAGCGCGAGACAAAAGAGTTTCGCGAAATGGTGGCGTCAAAGGCAACCAGCGGAAGGCTGTACTTTTCAATGGCCTACAATTTCCTCCAATCACGGGTTAGCATCATTACAAATATTTACATCTCATCTATTAATGATCCAATTTGAAGAATTGGATCATTATTTCTACTAATGCAAAATTCATACGAAAACTCATTTCGCATGAAATATTGTCAGTTTAGCAGTATTTATTAACAAACTGTTTTCTGGAAGGGTTCTTTCGAGCGGTCTTAAGGTTGGTAGAATAGTTCCTATAATCAGGAAAGGGTGATCAAACTTCAATAGGGAATTGCCGGCCAATTTGTAGCCTTCCTTTTTTGGTAAAGCAATTGAAAACCATTTACACACTCGAATAATGCGCTACTTCAATAAATTTAACCTTTTGTATTCTCAGCAATTTGGATTTCACCAAATATGTTCAACCGAACTGCATTTATTACTTTTACTGAAGAAATTTCAAGCAAACTAGATTGACAGACGGATAATTGTGGGTGCTGTTTCCTCGATCTGACGAAGGCATTCAACACGATAAACCATTGCACACCAACTTGTTAAACTCGAATCATTTGGTAGGTCTGGTCCTCCCCTAAACTTTATAAGGCACTATTTGAGTAACCGGTCTCAAAAGGTACAGGTTAATGGCCATCTCTGATCGTCCCGGTTAATTAACGTAGGTGTCCCACAGGGGTCACATTTTAGCCAACTTTTATTTTTTGATGTCAATTAATGTCCTACCGACTATTCTTGCTAATACCAAGTGCATACTTTTCGGTTATGACACAGCCATCTTTACATCGAGTAAATCAATTCTCAAACTCTAGTCTAACCTTAACAACGACTTAAACAATATTATTTATGGTGCCAAAATAATAATCTGCACATTAATCCTACTAAATCGATATTTATGGTATTCCATTCCCAACGAAGTTAGATCGACGTCCCACCTATTGATATTGGCGATTACGTCATAAAAGTTTGGAACGAAGCGCGGTTCCTCGGTGTCATGTGAGATACTGAACTAAAATTTTATGGAGATGCCCGATCACTTGTGAAAAAGTTTGAATGTGGCATCAAAATTATCGTAAAGACAAGAACTTACTTTCCACATAACATTCTACGATCTTTGCATTTCGCTTACATTCATACCCATCAATCGTATTGTGCATCGTCATCGGCCAATACGAATTCTACGCATATTGAACGTCTGCAGCGACTTTACAACCACGCTATGTGATTAATGACTTTCAGCCCGTTTGATTTGTCTCACACGTCACTATTTCCTAAACTTAACATTCGCCCGTTACGACATTTATTCCGTCAAAAATTATCCATGTTTGCATATATCATCACAAACGTCATCTTCATTGAATGCATTGATCTTGAACACATTACTAACAACAACAGCACCCGGTATTTCATGCGCAATAATCTTCTTTTACCTGCCGTAAAGACGAATTACGGCAAGTTCACAGCCCCCTTCTCTGGCATAGCGAAAACAACCTTGAACAACGATCATGTGGTGCGTGTCTTTAGCTACACTGACAATTTTTTTATCTCTCTAAGGCTTTTACCAGGGGACAAAGTAGATGGTATAGCACAAGGTATTTTATCTGGGATAAAGGAATGCTCTCATGGTTTATATTTCACATAAGAATGGACGGATTATAAAGGAATCAGACTCATCGACTTACACCCGACCTTTCATGACAGTTACCAGACCTAAAAAGCGGTAATGACGTATGACTCTAATCAGTCTAAATTGGTCAAGAGGGGTGTGGCAGTTGGACGGCTTCTCGACGAAGTGCAGAATAGCTGCCACCACCGCGTGGCGTACAGCCTGAAACAGCAGGCTGAGAGGTTACCAGCCGCAGGTTTCCATCTCTCAGTTGTTAGGGCTGTTGTTGAAGCCGGTTTGCGGAAAGTAAAGGGTCTAGCAGGCCAGAAGTCACCGACATCAGAGCGAAGAAAGCAACTACACTCTAATAACTAAGAGAGTGCCGGGCACTCCCTTTGAGGGAGTAGCGGCGTGTCCCATATTTCACTCTCTTTTCGAGAGTACATCGACCCTCTTTGAGAGAGAGTAGGTCAACTCCTGTTGATAGAGTTTTGTTACTCCACCGCAAGGGATTGCTAGTACTCTTCTGCAGAGTGATAATACTCTTCCCACAGGGAGTGCTAG
Source organism: Dermacentor albipictus (assembly GCF_038994185.2). NCBI lineage: Eukaryota > Metazoa > Arthropoda > Arachnida > Ixodida > Ixodidae > Dermacentor > Dermacentor albipictus. The sequence goes on along the minus strand of NC_091829.1, from coordinate 75,116,485 downwards.
TACTCTTCCGCAGAGTGGTAATACTCTCACCGTAGGGGTAATGGCACTCCACCAGACCGAGTACTTCTACTCCCCCAAACAGAGTGCTAGTACTCTTCCTAATACCCTCTTAGCGAAGTCCTGGCCACGCATGCAGGCAGGAAATCAGATTAATTTAGGGTCGCTGATACACCGTTCCCTAGGCGGCTCCTCAGACTCAGTGGCCCAATTCCAAGCGGCCTTCAGAATAGGCGTGAGCAATGTTATGCAGGATTTTAAAGTCATTTTTCCTGGCTATTTGCTGCCTGCCATGAGTCGAGACTGCTCGGAATCGCCCTATGCGTCTCCCGAACGCCATTGCGGAGAAAAAAAAGCCACTGCACATTCAATCCGCAAATATCTTCGCATATTTCACAATCAGGAGACACATAGTCTAAATAGAACACAGTAGTCGAGGGCATCGCACACTTATCTGGAGAACCATATTGGTCTATACATCACGTGGATTCGAACCCGCGTACACTCGCATCTATACAATTCAAAGCACACATCCTAACCATTACACCACAGAACCACCACGGTCAGTCGTGTTGTTTTAGATCTTATATACACAAGAAATGTATTTGAGGAATCGGCTGCAGTGGGTGGAGTTTCTCTGCAGTGTGCTGTGCTGTTGTGTACTGGAATACGTTTGCGTTTGCATCATTTCCATTCCTTGCTACGACTAACGGAGGAATACAACGTAGACGACGACGTGAGAACTATTCACGGCTTGTCGTCACCCCAGGAAAATAACAAATGTGCCGTTCAGCTCACGATCGAGTGCTTTTCCAGTTCATGCATTATATGTTCTCCGAAAATACGCGGATACAAAGTATCGTGCCAACCATCCACGTATGTGAATTTAAGTCGCGCGTATACTGGTGAGCATTTCTGTTTATTTTTTCCGCCAGTTCCATTCGTATGTGGTCAACTGCGACGCCAGTACCAGGCATTTCGACGCGCCTCACGCTGCCGTGTAGGCGTTCTTTTCAAGTGCATTAGTTTAGAGTTTGGTTCAGTCCGCTGTGAGCTGTTGTCCTGCATTAGCAGCGGATCGTTAGCGTTTCGAAGAGCATGTAATCCAGCATTTGGAGACTGCTTATGCCGATAGCCGCGTCACATGCATTGGCACGCATGTTTAAAAGACCAATGTGTCCACTTGTTACGCGTGCACTCCTCGTATCCTGTGGCAGTGCTCGTGCTAAAAGCTTCGAAGACCATCTACATTCATACGTGTGTTCAATATATATGCACAGGAGAGACTTGCCGGCTAGTTGGTTGAGTATTTTAGACGAAACAGCGCAACACAAGGACGACGCAAAAACATGGACAACACCACGAAGCGCTGGTGTGGTTGATGCTTTTTTTCGTCCTGGTGTTTCCGCTGTTTTTTCTTCCACGATACACGCACACCACAGGTAGGCGAAAGTTTAGGAGTATAGGGCGTTAACTTTGTTTTCTCCGTTTCCTCTCAGTGTCAATGGCACAATGCGCTGCCCGGAATTGCGCACGCTTACCCCATATTCAGAAATGCATCATAACTTGAAGTCCATGCTTGACTTGATCTAAATGACGCAAGTCGTGAACGCACCAAAAGAAAGGCAGTGAGCGTCTGGGGGACGTTTGCACCAGGCGTAGTTTATATAGTCAAGCATGAGCTTTGTATTAATATACATTTCTGAATACGGGGGTTAGTCATCTACTTCTCACAGAAAATGTCGAAGAAGCGCCCACCAAAACCAGGCACATTCGTAAACCTAACTAGACAATACGAAGCTCCATAGAAAAAGAGTGGTATTAAAAGCTTTCAGTATTTTTCTTTACTCCAGAATGGTTGCGCTCTCGTGGCTTCAATGTACAGAGATAGTGCAGCGTTAGCTAAAAAGCATGAATTTCCGAACTCCATGCCAAAATAAGCTTGTAAAATTATTTAGGTGCTAGAAACCAGCGTTTGTAGCGATCCTTGAAAACCCTTTATTTCTAAAATGCCATTTTCAAGGCATTGAAAACCCTGGAATTTTTAGAAGTACTGGAAAGTCCTTAAATTTGTACACTTGGCTAGACATAGCAGACATTGCCAAGTGGTATTTTTTCCCTTCTGTGACACTCTTCGCATGTCACAGAGAATTGTCTGTGGAGGTAATAGAAGGAAAGCGACATCCTTAAAGTTGAAATTACAAAGGAGCTTCAGATACCAGTTTTAGGCACATGGAACCGGCGACAAATGTACTTGGAGGAGCGCAAGCAGGAAGCTTAACAGTTGAGGCATTCAAAGAAAAGCCGTGATGAGTAAATTGAGAGCTACAGACACAATAAAAGGAAATTACAAATGACTATTGCTTAATGGTGATGAAAAGCTGAGGCAACAGATGATATCACATACACTGTCAAACCAAACAGTATTCAAAAACTGCAAATGTTGCAGGTCCAAGTAGTTAATTGGGCTATTGCAGAAAAACTGAGCGCTTTCTTGAAATGCTTCCTTGTGTGCATTTAGTGATTGGCGGTCAAAGGCAAATTAGCAGTCGTTCAAATGTTTGAAATCAGTGAAATGCGATTTGTTTTGTTTTCTTGTGTTTGCATTAAAGTTAACGATGTTGTTGAACAAGTTATTGCCTGTCCAAACTACTAAAAAAATCGCACGAGGTCCTTGAAGTTACTGTGTCGGGGCCTCGAAAGTTCTTGAAAACCATTGCATTTTTTTCTTCAATATTGCTACGAACCCAGTAGAACAACTGTCATGGAGTAAAAACCTTCGCTGAACAGGGGCTTATACGAAGAGCACAGGAAGACTAGAAATGCAGTAGTAGGCATGGAGGGCCCTGAAAAAAATGTGCCACATCTGCTCGTCTGCCTTATGTTTCTGCATTGACTGTCACATTTTTAACAGAAGCTCACTTACTGTTCTACTCCAATAAACGCAACATTACCAACTCCAGTGTGGGGCAGTCCTTCAGCCAGTGCAGAACTCTTTCTGTACATCCCTGTCAGCTCTGTCATTTTTTCAGCATTGTAGTACAAGATTTGTTAAACTGGTTTCGCAGAATATGAGCAGTATACTCTTAAATTACCTGTTTATTTGTATGCACAAGTTCAGGTCCTCAGTTTGGTTGCATGACAAATTGCCATACCTCAATAGATACAAGAAAAAATGTTATTAGAGTTTAATAAAATCCAAGCAGTAATAATCACAACAATATAATGACATACATTTCTTTTGGTACGTATACAGCCCATGTCTTGGCACTGTATAAATTCAACTATACATCGCAAGTACTGTATCCTGACCACTATTATTCACAAGTGTAAAACCATCACAGCAATTCTTCAACAAATATCACAGTGATTAGTGACATACACTTTGTAACTGCTTTACATGAGCATAATGTATACAAATGGTCCCTGTGTACCTACACATGACTAGTGCCACCCGAGTACTATTACTCACAGGTGTAAAACCAACAAAGCAGTTCTTTAAAAATATCACAGCGCTTAGTGACGTACATGCTGTAACTCCCTTGTAAAAGCTTAATACGAACACGTGAGCACACAGAAAGCTAGCAGTGGGCCTACATGGAAATACCACCGCCTCAATACTAATTCACAAGTGTAAAACCAACCAAGCAGTTCTTTAAAGAATATCACAATGTTTAGTGACATACATTTTGTAACTAGCTTATATAAGCTTTATACAAACATGAGAACATACACAAAGCTATCGGTGCACCTGCATAGAAGTGCGGCCATCTGAACACTATTATTTGCAAGTGTAAGCTCAACAGAACAGTTCGTTATAGTGACGCCCATTTTGTACCTGCCTTATACAAGCTTAGTGCAAGCACAAGAATGCGGAAAAAAATAAAGAACTTGCTCTATGAATACACAAACAGATCAACACAAATGGTAAACACCGCTTTGAAGATACATGACCGTGACAAAGCGCAGTGCTGTGCCGGTTGAAACTGTCATCCACAAAAGTATTGAGCAATGCTTAAACCACACGCAATAAAGTGCTGAAAGACTGCGTCTCTAACGTACCTATATTAATTCAAATTTCTTGAATATAGGGCTCCCTTGCAGATAAGGCATCTGATCCAACTGACCTGATTTTACACCTGCTAAATGCATACAATGCACTCAGATATAACTGCTAATAATAATTATAAAAGGCATTTAAAAACTTGATAGTATGATGAAGATGCATGACTAGAAAAGTTCTGTCCCCCTCGTACATGTTAAAAAGGTGCAAGTACGACACATGTTCTTTTTTTCCGCAATTTTTGCATTAATGGACACCCGGGAACCTCGAACCCACAAAAAAAGAAGATACTGCTGTGTTAATAGTGTTATAATCTTTTGTGAAAGCTTTTTACAGACAAGTTGCAGTCTCGTTTCTGGAGGTTGAGCTGTATCATGCAAAATAACATGGAAAGTGGTCACATGGGAGCATGACACTATGCCATAATGTTCATTTCAGTTGACTCTCTTGCCCTACAAGTCACAGCTCACTGTGACCAGTGATGGAACAGCAGTGTCTATGTGATTTTCATCACACTTCTGTCCTATGCCATCCTTACCAGAGTTGGCGGCACACAGATACCCAAATTTCGATAGTGTTGCTTTTTCAGGTGCTTGTTCTCGATTTGCTCAATATCAGTTGGCACTTCAGCTGCATCAAACTTCTTTTTTACCTCTTCAACAACAACATAAACAACAATCTTATGACACCTGTGTTGTCCTTCTAGTTGCCTACAAAGACCAGTTAATCTAACAACAACACTGACAGTCTCTACTATCTTCTAATGGGGAAGAGGTGTGTCCCACCATGTGTTCCACATTGTTGTCGCTATGTGGGCTGGCTGGGGAGGCAACAACGGTAATATGTTTTCATATCTTAAAGTGATGCTTGTTGCACACTTTGCACTTGCTGCACAAGAACAATGGCTCACAGTCGTGGTGAAAAGCTTTCGTATGTTGAGCAAATGAGTTGTATGCACTACAAAAAGTCACAGTGATAGCACACATGTTGCTCTACCAGGCCTGGTGCGGTTCCTTCTGACACTGCTGCTTGCCTCGTACACTGTTGCAGCTGCAGTAGACATGGCCGTCTCTGTATCTATTGCTGCCGTGCCACCTGTCATGGTAACTTCACGTGGTATCGGGCTCACTTCCGCAACAGAGATGTCGTTTGCCCCTTGAGGGCTCTCGTCATCAGGGCCAATAATTTCGTAGGCATTGTCTCCTGCATCGAAGAACCAATAACAGCGTGAATTAATAAACATAGCTCTAAAAACTACGGACATCAAAACTTAACCACAAGCTTTGCACATCAGTGACAGGCTTAATGAATAATACTTGCAGGAGGAGTTACACAATTGTGTGTGTGCATTACAGTTAAGCCTCAGAAGAGATACTCAAGAGGCACGGGAAACATGTCTCTCAATATCAAAAATTCTAAAACACTGAGGAGCCAGACTAGATCACTTTATTATGCATCATCACTAAAGTATGTTTAGATATATCTGAAGGAATAATTGCTCAGGGTGGCTTAAAGGGCCCCTAAACCACTTCTCAACATTTTTTGAACATTTCAAGTAACCACGCGCATCAAAATCAGAATGCCGTCACAATTGACGATGCCAAACGCCACAGTGCGTAGCACTGTGGGAGCACCACAATATGAAGAAAACGACTCCGTGCGCCTCTCTGGACCTATCCTGCACCCCCCAGTTTGTCCTGACATCACCAGGCTGTCTCTGATGATTCACCAGTTTCCGGTGCTGTCGATTGGTCGAACGAAAGTGTACGACTGCCGGCAAGGCCTGCAAGCAAATACACACTCCTTCCTCGTCGCGTTGCTCGCGATGCCATTGTGGGCAGCCAATGGGGGCAAAGAACAGAAACGCCAACAGAAGGGTCTCCCTATGAGGCTCTTCAATTAGAGTCACCATACAGTTCCATTGTATTGGCGAGGTCATTAGCGCCACCCCTCGCAGGACGACGGGCCTGCGCTGCAGTAACAGAGATCGTTGGTGATGGCCTGTCCCGTAACATTTGGAGGTATACTAGGCGAGGAAAAGACGATACTATCCAGAAGGCGTGTACCAGATGAAAGAGTAAAATGAGCGGTGACTACTTTTTGATAATCAAACACGTAGCTCCACTATTACTGCACCGTTTCGAAAAACTCTCATGGCTACGTGTTCGTTGCCTTAACATGTACAACTGCAACATCACAAATAAATTTCAACCTCGGTGGCCTAGGGGCCCTTTAAAGAAGGCATTCACAGCTTTTTAGTGACTGTAGATTGTGTTAGCTTCCTTCCTAACTTCTGGAAGTTAAACACTTCACTTTCCAAGCCTTGTTGCTCGCAGTGCCTTTGAGGTGCTCTTAGATGCTCGTCAGCTTCAACTGTCGACACTTTCTGCCCTGCACTGTCCTCGTTGCCTTCCTTTTCTAGTCCATGCTAAAGAGACACGCGCAATTGACTTGTGTGAGGATTGCGTGATCTTTACGCCCTTCAGAGCACACAAGGTGCATGAAGTGAATGTGCCTCGGTTGTGTCCCTTCGAAGTAGTGAATACTTAAAAAGTCGTTAGTAACAAAGGTGTCTCTTGTGTACAGTGTTGTTAACGTGGCAAACATCGAAAAACCAACCAAACCATTTTCATATGTCTCTTACAACCAAGTGTATCTTGTAATGAGATTCTACTGTACTGAATATTTTTTATCTATGGATCATCTGCATGTAGATATAGTCACAAAGACATGTTGTGTGAAATGGCGAATCAGGAAAGACCTTGTACTCTTACTTTTTGTCCCTAACATAAGCAGCTGATAACAATATGATAAAGAGCAGGTAATGAGGCTAGCATGGAACATAATCCTTCAGCTCTAAACAGTTTTTTTGGCCCTCATTCCCTCATGACATAAGGAAACAACTTGATTGCAGTAATGGCTGCATGTGATCTGAGTTGATTGAAACAAACAATACGTAAGGTTGCCCTGTATGTAATTTTATCAGAGTGCTTTTCAGATGTCCTACTGGCGATCCTGGCTGCACGATGTTTCTCATGCTTTTTGGCACGATTCCTTTCTTTTCCACTCCACTTTTTTCTGGTTGTGTCCCCTTTCCCTTCTCCTGGCGTAAAATAGCACACCTGAAGTATTAAATCTGTTGAATTATTGTGTGTATCAAACCTGTTAACATGTGGGCTTCTCTGTGGTCAGTGTTGTATTTTTGCGCTGTACAAGTCAATTCAAAATGAAAGATGGAATGTCCCTGCCTTCAGTTTAATTGTATGTATGTATGTATATATATATATATATATATATATATATATATATATATATATATATATATATATGTCTCTCTCATGTTTTGAAATATATGTACATTCAGGAGTGCCTGCATGCTCTTCTCCCCTGCTCCAGTGACGAAAAGGAGAGCCTTTTTATTTACCATAGTAAAACATTCACAGGTTTTCACTGTGTCCATTACATCACTTATCATATGGATCTGTCACAATACAGAGTAGCAGTAGTCCATAATACTAACCCATCCCAACATAACTATAAATTAGCACATACCGACATGCTGTGAAAGAGCTGTTGCAAAGCCGCTGGTGCTGGCAATTTCCACAGCACTGCAGTGGTACAGCCGAGTGCCACCTGTATAGTGACAAATGCATATGCATGTTAGTAACTCACTAGTTGCTTATGGTTTCATAAGCTTTACACTACACAATAAAGTAATCTAGACAACTTTGTTGGAACAAATACACATAATTAGAACACCATTTAAAGACTAACACAATTAATTGCCCCCAATCTCTCACTCACTAAGGGATTCATTACTGAAACATCGGTGGAGAGCTCAGATTAACACAGCCCGTAAAGGACAAGCTTTCTTTGAAGAAAATAGCTATAACAGCGGTTAGTTTTTTTGATCATTTTATGTGCTAGCTTTTATTTAAATGTCATGCAGTACTATAAAATATGAAGTGCCGCATTTCTAGCAGCAGAAGGCGGCGTCAGCCTCATGGTACAACTGATTTTTGCACTGTTTGTATCAGTGAGCCAACACATACAAAGAAAACCGACTTCACACATACATATACAGTGCCAAGTGCACTCCTCCTTCTGAAAACGCAGCCGCCAGTTCCAATGGTGCTAAAAGGAAAGGTTATATAGAGTGCGAGACTGCATGGAACTACCACTTATGACTGTAAGTGTATGATCTGCTGATTGGAGAGTTAGTCACATGCTATTTCTAGTCTCTTTTAGAAGCATTACTAAAGGATGAATTAAAATCTATTCATAAGTCACGAATTTCGCGCATCCACAGTTTGGTTAAATACCTTGTGAGAAAAAGACATGTTTACGTGGAATAGCAACCCTTTTTCCCACTGCAAAATTTTCCTTCGAATTAATGAAATAACTTTACAGCGTCATAATATATTGTGTTTCTCGCAACTACTTGCCGGCAGTGGCGAGTTACAGTAATTATATCTGACTTATTGGGCGACAATACTGCCAAACACAAATGCTTCACGAACACGAGAACACGTCCCTCGCAGAGAATAGCAACCATATATGCCTCTGCGAGACATGATCGCACCTTTGTGGTCAAAATGTACATTAGAACGACACCACCATCTCATTAAAAAAAAAAAGCCTCAGTACAAGGCAGCAGCCGAGGCAGTACAAGGCAGCAGCAACTTCATAATGTGAAATTGCAACTGATGTCCACTTACTGGTGGCCTGTGTTCAAGTCACTTCTGGCAGTTGACTGGGTGCTGAGAAATGCACGTCCTGGGTTGTCCCTACAAAACATACAGGGTTATGTCAAATGTTGAAAATATATATGCACCGGCATTTCATAAGTTGCAAAACAAATGAGTAAACTAATAAACAACTGTAATGTAAACAGAGTACACATGATAAGATAGGCTGTCAACAGGTAATGCATTACGCGAAAAACCTAATGCATAGGAATGACTTTATGTATACACACGAAGCTGACACACAATTTAATTCGTTCTAGGTTTTTCCATGCAGTATGTTCAAATCATGATGTCTTGTGGATAGAGCAAAATTAGTGTAAATGACGCACTAAATTATGTACCCTGGAAAACTTTTCTTCAATATGCACCTGTGCGCGCTTCGAATGAGTAGCGTTGTAAAATTTACGTACATGGCATTTAACATAGTTGCTGAACACGGATTTCCTTTGCCCTGTGTCGTGTACAGTGAGCTACATATATCTGAGCCCCCCCCCCCCTTTTTTTTTGTACTAGCCATACTGCGTGCCATTGCACCTATACGCACGTAAATAAACCTCACGACACAGAAATAAAAAAAAGTTCCAATCACCCATGCCTGCATGTTGTAGTGGGTCTAACCTAACGAAGCATGGGCTGTTGTTTTTTATAGTAAACACAGGCACCGTGCTCATTGCAAGTATGTATCATGTCACTAAGCAAATATGCAATTTCATTGTACCACTATTTTTTTATCATATGGATGTATCTGTTGAGAGGCAAGACAAAAAGCAGTCACTTCTCAGAACTAATCAGCTTTTTTAAAACACATTTCTAACCTTTCAATCACACTTGCTGCTATGTGTTTGTCTCCAGAGAGCATACTTGATTTGACTTTCCAATCGGAGACATTACATAAATATACCATGTTAAGATGACTGCCTGGAGCACGTAAGAATTTTCATCTTGGTGTAACATACTGTATCTTGAGTTTGTATACATTTGGTCAAATGGTACACCCAATATACCCACATACTAGTTTTCTTGTCCAAAGTGCATGCCAATATGTTTTGATTTTTTGGCATTGGCTCCTCTGCACTGGCTCTTTCACATCCTCGTGTCCTTGCAGCTGCTTTCTTGCGTTATACAAAGCGGGTGCCTGAAAAATATTGTATGCAAAAGTCAACACAAGGGCATGGTGCAAAACAACATCAAGACAGTCAAGGCCATGGCAATAAAAGAAAGTCTTAGCTCTTAGTCTTCTTAGTGAAATGCATGCAAAACATCCAAATGACTGCAACAGTCAACTGCTAAATTAACTTCAATTTTAGATTTAAACAAACAAGAAATAACGGACAGTTCTTCCTCGTTTGGCACGAATGTTAGAATACTCCTGCTAATGAATAGAATATTGGTCATTCTCAGACATCATAGGTCTGTCATGACTCTGGTGTACCGCAAACACCACTTGTGACACATCTTAAGCACGTGCCCAGTGTGCCCCCCGCACCATGCCTGGTTGTGCCACTGCTGAAGCCATAATTTGAGGATTATAGCTGCAAACATGATGCTCAGTAGGGATGAAAATATTGTCCTTCATTTCAATGGATATATGGATGTGCCTATAAAAAAGGGCTACAAGGCTTATTATGGCAAGCTTACCCACATTTCAGTACTAACAAAAAAGCTCACTGCAGCCTGCATCTAAGCTTACTAAAAGGCATGAACTTATTTTCATGTATGAGGTGCGCAATGGAGTTCATTTTTGACAGACCCGACTACTGCTGCAGTTTGAAATTTACTATTTTAGATTCTTGAAGAAATGTAAAAGTTGCAGTTAAACCGCAGTTATTAGTTTATTACACCAACCTGTTGTTCTGTGTGCGACAGACTGGTAACACGGAATCAAAGCAACATTTTATTTTGATATTACTTCTCTACTAAAAATATTCAAGCGATAAACACATTTTGATCTGCCATGCAATAGCAAAATACACACATTACACTTGTAACCCCCAGAGGAAGGCTGATTTAGCTCTGACACGCCAACTCATATTAGCAAATGCACAGGCATGTCCAAAACAACAAGCGCATGCAAAGCGCCCTTGCAATTGTAATTCCACACAGCAGCCGTTATATTCAATGCCGATGCATAACTAGCTGCTCGAGAATTCACCGAGTTCGTAGACATAAGCATCCTTTCAGTTTCGCACCGTGCACGAAAACCGCAACAGGAGACAAAACCAGACCTACCTATAATCACACCATTTCAATACATGAGCAGAAACAGTTCAGTCTTAGGGATAAACACTGTGAGAGCGATTTAGTGCGCGACGGCGACGAGCGACGGCTTCGAGCGACAAAACGGGCCGTCGCTTGAACAGATGGCTCGGTTCTGGAAATCTAGAAATCGTCGCTCGTCGCCCGAAAGTGCTATGAGCGACTAGCCAATAGCGCGAAGCCGGAACTGGATGTTTGTACATCGCTCAAATACTACCGATTGTCGCGCGGAACGAGCGAATAATTCAATTTTTATACGTGCAAGGATAAGAACCTACGGCAAGACCTCCGCACATATTTTATGCTACTTTTTATAGTAAAATACATCAACGTAAATTACTAAAGCACGCGTCACGCGTGATTGCAGCCCTCATGCCGGCAACACCGGGGAGGCGTCGCTCAATATCGTCGCTCGCACGGAGTACGACTTGTAGGCGACGAGCGAACGCGACAGCCATCTCCATCGCGTCGCTTGTAGCTGCCGCGCGCAAGATCGCTTATATATGGGGTTTATACTTTTTTCAGCATAAAACATGGATTCCTCATGCGTTTTCAGAAAGTTCAAGATAACGCGCCTAACTGACCTCTTGCAGCATGCAGCTGAATGCCTGCGGCAAAGTTTCTAACTAGCACTGGTGCTGCACGTAACTTCAGTGGTCGCAGATTCCCCCTGCGCGAAACACCGTCAAGCGCGCGGTTAATTTATAAAAAAAGCACGCTGCCAGCAAAACGACGCCTTCTGTTATGTGATTCCTTAGTTCAACAGCGTTCCGTACACAGTAGACTGCCAAATTGAATAAATTCAAACACACAAAACGCACGCTAATCACGCTCCGCATAGGCTCGGAATCACGGGCTGGTGAACGAACCATATTAAGCGTCCTCTCGCCTGGCGTCTTATTGAACATACCATAGTTCTGGCAGCGTTTGCGATCTTTAAAGCTCTTACGGACAACGGCAAAGTGATAAAATCACATGCAGTTATCGCCACGACTGGCTTTTTCGATTGACATCGAGAGACACAGCGCGTATGCCTAGTCCTTTGTCAATCGCGTCGGCTAAGCGCAGCGACGACTTCCTGGCGATAACATGGCATATACGGAGAATGTGCACCTAAGTTAGAATTCACTTACCGTGGAGGATTTGTTGTTATATCCAAGGCATGACGAACAACTGTCGTGTTTTCGTGGCAACGCGAGATCGCTGATGCACGATCTCCCCTGGCTGCAGGCCTGCGACGCTGCTCGCTGTACGGATCACCTTTCTCCGGTGCTGTGTTGTTCCGCGATCTTGAGCGCGCGCGCGCGCGGTGGACAACTCCGAGTGAAAAAGTAGAGCGCTCGCTACGCATTCCTTTGAACTGCGGCGGCCTGTTCTCTTAGAAGTAAAACGATGTGTTCTTTGCTCAGCGAGCGTGCATGAATGATACATTGCCATGTTCGGGGCCAGCCACCTACAGTTGAAGCAGAAGATTACGCTACGTTTTGTTCTCTATTGCCGCAAGAGTGGAACTACTCTCTCTCTCTCTGACGGGGAGAGGAAAAAGCACATTTCACTCTCTCCTTGGTGAGAGAGTGAACAATGCATTTCACTCTCCTCGACATTTTGCGAGAGTAAAGCAACGCTTTGAAGAGTGAACCGGCCGCTTCACTCCTGCGATACCCTTCCTAGTTTTTAAAGTGTAGAAGTAACACCATACAGTCATAACATCTCCCACAGCGTTATTAAGGTGGCGGGAAGGCAAGGTGTAAGCATTGTGTTTTCTGCACTTTTCAAACTGGCTAGCTTATGAGCGAGGCGATTGAAGAAGTAATGTCTAAGAGATATCCTCTACTCTCAAACGGGCTCATGGCCGCCGCATCTCGATTGGTGAGAAGTTCAAAAACACCCGCGTGCATACATTTGAGTGGTCGTTAAAGAACCCCAGGTGAACTAAATTTCCATTGTGCCCCACTACGGTGTGCCTCAAAATTAAATCGTAGTTTTTGCACGTAAAACTGAATTTTTATTTATCTCAACCCTTCTGTATTGAAGATGTGGCCGGCGTGCATATCCAGAGGAACGTCTGCAGTGAATTTCAAATACATCCACAGAACTCGAAATATTGCTGGTTTTAACGTTTACGGTTAAACAGCTTAAGTAGAATCAGAGATGCTCAGTACTGAAGGAAAATGAAATACTTAATACATTGTCAATGGATCCAGGAGCCTAACGAAAGCGCTCTTTGTAGGATTACATGGTTAAGTCCAGAAGAATGAATGAACTTTCGTATTTAAGGATCAGATACTGCAGCCCGTTATGTCAATGGAGTCACTGCCAAATGAAAAGAGCGCATTTTGTACGCTACACAAACTCCATCAGTGCCCTGGAATCTCTATGTACGTTACTCTTCTACTTCCGAAGGTTTCTCGGCAAATGCAAACGGCGATCAAATAATATTTACGTAACATATCTACAGCCTGCGTCTTTATACGGAGATCTGATTTTCTGCTAACGAAGAATGTAAGTCTTCTCGATCTCCTTGATAGCGCACTAAGGCTTGACATCGTAATGATTTTACCACTAAACACATTAGAGTAAACTTGAACAAAAAGAAGGTGCAACCGCAAAGGCGCCGCAAAGTTACTGCCTCTCATTTTTTCAGGCTAACAACATTTAATATGTGATGTGAAAACTAGCGTTTCCACGAGCACGTCCTTAGGGACAATGTGCAAACCTCACTCCGCGTATTTTGGCGAAATACCGGATTGCCATTTATACAACGTTTAGATAATTTTGATCCGGCGTTAAAGGGTGCGTTTGCAGACGTCCGAACTAGATGGCGCCACCGTGATTAAGGGAGGCTCCGTATAGCGTTCATTGCGCGTCTAATCTGAATCGCATCTCGCCGTCGACGCATGCGCGGCGGCTTAAAGTAGCAACATGGCGGCGTCCTTGCAGTTGCAGATTTCAATGCATGGGCGCTATGGCGAAGGTTTCCTCAAAAGTTGGTTTTTCTTTTGTTGTACCAGCTACGGTAGCTTAGTGCTTAAGGCTTTTCGCTGCGGAGCTCAAGGACATCCATTCGATCATCACCACAGCAGCTACATTCTGATGGGAGTGAAATGCAAAAAAAAAAATATGTGTCAAAGGAGGAAAGAAAGAATAAAAAAGTGCTCGTGTAGTTTAATGTATCTGCATTTGTGTACATGTGCGTAAATAACCCCGAATTCACAACAACCTCGCGATATGCTAAGGTTTTGAGATCGTTCCCTACCAGCAGCAAGTTCTTTTTCATCCAGTTTCATTTCCATTAATTTATTGTTTTTTATTTGATTTATTAAGCACAAATAATTTTCTCATGTTGTCCTTGGTGTTAGTGATTGTTGGCTTCTTAGACTAATAAAAATCGTGCCCCTCGGTTAACCGCCTTACTTCTCCCAAATACAAAATATCACGCTGAGCCCCTCATTGTAGCTTGCCTCATCATCAAAGCGAGCTTTCGGCGCGTCAAACCCAACATTCCAATTCCTAGCGTGTTGAACGAGCAAAGTTTAAATGCGTCAGTTCTAGCCATTATAAAAATTGCGTGGGCAAGCGCTGTTATGCCACCCTGTGTCTGCTCCCTTCCGCTTCGTCTTAGCATGGCGGAGAATGTTGTGCTTCGGAGTCTTCGGGCTGGGGTGGCCCTTAGAGCGGCGGTGGTCTCAAACTGGAACAGGTCGCATTAACCACTGGATGCACCGTCTCCGTACCGCACACTCCCCGTCACGGATATGCTGATGAGTACCACATAATCTGCCCAAGTTAGGCTTACAATCGGAACGCTCATGTCTGCTGCTGCAAGCCGGCCTCCGCTACAATGTCGTAACCCGCCATGACCAGTAGATATGTAATCAGAGATTACACAAAACACTACTTCCACTCATACCCAACACATGCCGCTTAGCACAGATATGATACAGATATACACATCAAGAATGAAGGCTTCAGGGCAAGTCGTTATCGAAAGAAAGAAACATATATAATGAAAGTGCCCAAACACGTTATACACAGTTTATCATCCATGTTTTCCAGGGGCTAGCCAAGCTTCGACGTCTCTGCGAGTGTCCATGTGGCGAAATGGGACTCGTGTTATGCTAAATTCATGGCGAAAATCTTAAGTTTGTTGCTGTGATTACATTTGTAAAGAAACTGGTCCCACACACTGTCCCTCTTTTTAATTTTCACGCACGGTTTCTAGCATTACCCAAATTCATTGTGTAAGTAAACAAGCCCCTTCATTGTATCCGTTGAAAAGAAGGGGAATGTTGTGGGTAATTAACGCGCAGACTAAATCAAAAGCGTCAAATTAGGCCACAATCTTTATAGTAAAATAATTATTCGAGTAGCGTGGGATTCTTGCAAGTGTGTTTTACAAATAGCGGCTGAAGAATTATTACGCTTTGCAGGGACAACTTTTACTGTGGCCCAGGTTGCATTGGTTTTCGTCCGGGCAACTCACCGGGTCTGGCCATACTGAGCTGACAAGCGCAGTGCAAATATTATGCACGCGAACGATCGTATCACGTAAGTATTACTTCCCTAGGCGTCGGGGAATGAGCTTAACTTTCAAGCCAAAGGTCGTTTGCCGTTCTCCTGGCGGGCGCTGCTCTTCCACCGAGAAAGTTCACGTATATGTCGCAGAGGTGTGCCCACGTACGTGGCACCGCTGTGACGTCGCTCATAGTGGCACGTGACTACAAAAATTATTCAAGCCACCATCCTTTATTAATTTACTACCTTGCTTCAATAGATGACTTAGAGTTAAGAGAAATAATGAAACACACAAGCCGAATGCCCGCGTGTTTTTTCTTTACTTCGGGCCGTGTGGCAAGAGAGATGTCCTTACGTTTCGTCGGCTTGTTCCCACGTCATGCAGTCGCGCCCGCAGACAACGAAACTTTGTTGTTTTTTAGCGCATTCAAGCGCCGCAATGATGCTCTTTCATCCTATCCCGCCTGCCTCATTGGTCGTGATTATGGCGGTGATCTCGTGTTCCCGGTGCAGAGTGCGAAAACTCACTTGCTGCGCCAAACAACACAGACGCAGCAGCTTGCACGCGAGACCGTCACCGGAAGTGCACCACTCACCAAAAACGCGACAAAAACTAAACAAAAATGCAGTGCTCATGAGATATTTGTCACACGATCCTCCTGCTCCTGTATGGGAGAACGCAGGCAAGGAATTTCGCTTGCGAAGGCCACATAGGGTAAGTGGAAGGAATGTCAATTTTGGCTGTGACGTTCACCTCCTGGAATCATGGGTTAGCGCCATTTCAAATATTTCTCTCTCCGCTATGAATGAACTAAATTAAACAACTCTTGTGGCAGAAAACTCCATTGAGTGCACGTAACAGGTTGCAACGTGAAACCAAAATTTGCTTTGTGGCCCGTTGGGGGTAGTTAAAAAAGAAGTGCATACCCTGCCCCTTGTGCCAGCGATTGTGTCTGTGATTAAATACAAGGTTTTGTTCAGAGCTCCGCCCGAAAGGTGAATTATTTAAATGTGATAGCAGAGTCTTAGACAAACATAGATGGTCAGGTTTGTAGATTTATCGGCCACTAAAGTGAGAGTACACATTCGCTTACTAATTAAACTAGCAACCACGTTGCAACAGCTGCCAAGGCAAACATGAAAAACACTGACATGAAGAACATCGGCATCAAAAATGAAAGGCGTAGAGCAGCCTGTCGCTTCAAGGCCTCTCCGTAGCTAGAGTTTACGCACTTTCCAACAATAGGCAGGCTGTAAGACAGTGCGCGTGATGGCACAAGGTATCTCGGCTCACCTTTATACACCCGGCGCGGATACCGCGCGCGGTCAGGGAATGTGTTCAACTACGGAAAGAACCATGCGCAGGCAGCCATGGCCGCATTCCTTCACACATGCGTCCCATATATCCATACCACCGCCACCATACCCACCCACCCACCCACCCACCTACCCATCACCCACCCACCCACCCACCTACCCACACACACACACACAAAGACACACACACACACACACACAAAGACACACACACACACACACATACATACATAGATACCTACTACGTCTACCATGGGCAAGGAGTGAGTGTGTATCAAGCCATCAAAAATGGAATGCATGCGATTGTGCAGCCATGCAAAGCAACTGTTTCCTAAGCGTCCGCAACCATATTGCTTTCTATACGCAGTGCAAATTATTCCGATGAATTTATTTTTTATGTCCTTTTGCTGAGCAATGTCTATAATTTGTACAATCTCAAGGGCCGAAATAAAAGGCCATCTTCTTGAAATGCATGAAAGGATTTGTGGGTGGGCTTAGAGTCGATAAACCCTATCCATTGGTCAATTCAATCACAACGAGAAGAACGCTTGATGCACGGAAAGGTGATGAGCTTTTCGTCAACTATATTTAAACTTAGAAAAAGTGCTGTCGATCGATAGGAACACTACGCGCCATGCCTCCACACAACAAGTGGCTAAAGTGGTTTAAGGTTTTCTTGTAGACCCACCGTGCAATGTCAAGAACGCATGCGTATGAAGGCAATAAATAGTAAGTACGGCTCGCTGAAACGATTATGTAGGCTGATCAGTCACTAAGATAATTGTAGAACCATGGACGTTGATGTTTATTTGTCCTGAGAATTACCGCCTGACATCCGCTGTACTCGTAATGTAGCCGCAGTTAACCTTTAAGGGTAAGGAGTTAAGCCCAGAGGAAACAATAAAGTTCAGCACGGAAGGAAATTCAGGCGTGACATGCGTTGTCGATGTAGTCAAGAGTGTTTTTCCCAGAAGACGGGAGAACAGGTGAACGGATGCCGTCGATGGAGCCAGCTGCATAACGAACCGCGCAATCTTGGTACCTTACACGAACTCCATAAGTTCACTGGGATCGTTGCATGAGTTTCTCTTCAGTTCCTGAAGGCTACTCGGAATATGCAAACTTTGATCAAATGTAGTTTACGTAAAATAGCCGTAGCCCGCATCTTTTTTTGAAAACCTTTTCTGCTATAGAAAAATCGTACTCTTCTCATTTTGCTTAAAGGATTATTTTTTTTCCTGTCATTTACCTAATACGATAGCGCACAAGGGCATGACATCGTAATGATTTTACCGCTATATGCATTAGAGTAAATCTGCGCTAACGAAATTGGCAACCGCAAACGCTCCGCCATGTGCTACCTCCCATTTCTGTGAGGCTAACAATGTCCATTATACGATGCGAGAACTCGCATTTACAGGAGCACGTACGTATAAGGACAACATGAAAAGCTCATCCCGTGTATATTTCAGAGTCTTAGAGGACCATTTATGAAACATTTAGGTAAGTTTTACCGTGCGTCAAAGGATACCTTTGGAGGCACCTCAACTAGATTCCGTAACCATAAGCAATGAATGGGGCAGTGTGTCGTCCATACTGCAAAACAATGGGAAAACCGGCGACCATTCTGCGATGACACCACTAGTATAAGCTGCGATCGACCGGCGTTCCTTGCGTGCGAAATTTAAACATGCTGTGCAATACTGTATGCATTTATAAACTAAAACGCTATCAAAACAATGGAAATTTATATCATTCCCCCAAAAATAAGCACTACAAATAGTTAGGATCCATCATTCACTCCGTATAAGCTTGCACGTTTCCAGCCACAGATCATGCAGTGTTCCTTATCGTCTGCCCAGCGTTTCGGTTGCAGAATACAAACACTCGTCTACTCGTCCCGTTCGGTAAGCACACATATGTTTCTAGTATCTCGAAGCACACGACGATAAGAAGACAGAAAGGAGCACTTCCACTGTGCCCGGTGGGTTACATGGTATTCCTCTCATATCGAATCCGCCAGAAAGGCGTTCGACAGGTTTCACCGAAGAAAACAAACAAAGGCGCACCGACACACACGCTCGCACACAGAAGCACAAAAATATTGACTAATACAGCGCTTCCCGCGCATCTAAAGAATGTGCGACCCCATCAGGAAAAACCACAGCAAGCAATCAGCGAGCTCCGTACGTACAGGGTGGTCCTTTGTGAAAGGCAACACGCGAGCGCGTGGCCCGTGTTCTGCGGAGGCTGCTTAGAGCGCCAGCAACAGGCAGCAAAGGGAAGCACGTCCGCTTGTAGCGCCATCTATTAGCGGCCAGAACAAGCAGAGGCAGACGGCTGATAGGGGAGCAGCTGTGGTCTGCCTCCCAAGCCAGGTGGATGCGCAACAGTCGGGGTCTGCAACGCAGCTTCTGCTGCTAGCAAACCGCATTTGGTACGCTAGCACATTGGAAACGTGGAAGGATTAACATTTGCCAGCTAGTTATTATGCACTCTAAGCGTATTTTATTGCGTAAGCATGCTTTGGCGAGTACCGCAGTAAGATCTGTCCGCCACGCGAAAAGTGCAACGCTTTGTATCTGCACGAAAATTAGTAATCTGGGACGTTACGACATTTAATCATTCTAATGGTGTAAATGTATATGATTGGTAGCTTTATAAGTGGTGAGGAAGAATTAAAGAAAGAGTGATTTCGAGAGAACAACCATAGCGATACATAGCGTCCGCAGAAAATGCATGGGGAAGCCTATAGTAGGGGTGCGCCGACTTGAAGTTTGGGTGTAGGCCAACATAAATATGGGAATGGGCAAATTTAAATTTTGGGATGCATCATGGGTGAACTTGAAATTTGGGGGTGGGCTTATGCACACACCGACCACTCCGGTAGAGTTTCTGTGTACTTTTTAGCAGTACGGAGCCCTGGTTACCCACTCCCACCATAGCATGAATAAACCTCGCCTGATTCGGAGCCGTTTAGTAGAGAAATGCACTAAAGTGAAACTTTAGATTAGGTAAATAAACGTAATGTTGTTATTCAATATTCAGGCTTAGCTATTTCTATAATGACCACATTTACTTAATTACTTGAATTGTTAGCCTTAGTTAAGGTTATGGCGAAGACGTTTATATATGTTAATAATAATTAAGTTTACTGAATTAGGTCTACATAATCTCAAGGTATCCTTAATTCTTGATTAGGCTTCATTGATGGTACCTTAGTAACATTTAATTAGTCTAAAAGTTTACCATAAATTGATTTTCATTAGCATCAGCATTCCTAATTGCCCGCAATTAGGCGCCGTTACACCTAATGTTATCGTAATTAATTTTATTTGTCTTTATTGACCTTACTTGCACTTATACGTCTCAGTATTGACTATGTATAGTGAAAATCATAAATACATAGTCATAAGCCATTCTCATTTACACCTCCATAGGGCCTCATGCCCACCCATACATGCAGTGCATCGTTTCACGGTTTACAGACAGAAAAATGGAAGAACGGACAGACGGACGGATGGATAGCCTGTGGTCTGAAAGTGGAACTGGTAAGATTTAACACTGGGTACTACGTGGCCAGACTGCTCAGTCTGAGTGATGAATAGGCAGATGCTTGCCACCTAGTACGCACAAGTCCAGGTTTCCAATCGGAACATTTGCGTCTACTACTGCATGCCGCCTTCCGCTACAATGTCGCAACCAGCTATGACGGCTGAATACGTGATAACAAATTCAACAAAACACACCTTCAATTGACACCCAACACAGGCCTCAAAGGACACATATAATTCAGATATATAGGTTAAGAATTATGCCTTCGAAGGAATTTCTTATTGCTATATAAGAAGAAACAGTGCTGGACCACAATATACGACTTTTATTATCCTTGTTTCCCAGTGTCTTCGGAAGCTTTTACGTCTCTGCGAGTTTGCATCTCGTAAAAATGGGGCTCATTGTATATTCATTTATTGGAGAAAATGTTAAGTATGCTGCTGCGACTAAATTTCGAAAGAAAATTGGTTGAACGCACTCTCTCTCTTTTCAGCAATTATGCGCTGTTTGTACTGCTACCCTACTTCATTGTTGAACTAAACTAAACTTGAAAAGTAGTCGCATGCTGTGGGTAATGCGCAGACGAAATCAAAAGCATAAGGTTTAACCACAAGCCTTTGTCGTAAATTACTTATTAAAGCAGCGCGGCAGTGTTTCAAGTGTGTTTCCCGAACAAGGGGCTGCATAATTTCGTATGCTTTCCGGAGACAAGTAGTGCTTGTCTCCGGGAAGCATACTCCGGAAATTACTTGTCCACATCAGGTCTTGCCAAATAGCTTAAATTTCAACACAGAACGCCGTTTGCCGTTTGCCGTTCTCCACGGAGGCGCCACCCTCCCACCGAGGGAGTCAGCATATATGTCGCGCAAGTGCGCCTACGTACAAGGCAGCGCTGTGACTTCGCTCATAGTGACACATGACAAAAAAAGTTGTTCAAGGCGGCATCGTTTATTTGCTTATTAGGTTGCTTAAACAGGCAACTTAGAGTTTAGAGAAACAGTGAAACATACAAACCGCATGTCTGCATAAATTGTTTTTATTTCGTGCCGCATGGCAAGACAGATGTACTTCGGTTTTGTCTGCTTGTTCCCACGTCACACAGCCGCGCGAGCAGAGAACGAAACTATGTCCTTTTCGACCGTGTTCAAGCGCCGCGATCATGCTCTTTATATCCTCTGACGCCTGCGTCAACGCCAGCGATTACTGCTCTGGTGGGGTTTGCTGGTAGAGGAGGCGTTCTCGCCAACAGCGCGAAAAGAAACTAACGGAGTCGTTTGCGCGCGAGACCATCCCCGTAAGTGCTGCGGCAAAAAAAAATAAAAGAAGGAGACGCGGCCCGTGACGAATTCCTCACGCAATCTTCCCGCTCCGCTATCGGAGAACGCAGGGAATTAATTTCGCTTGCTGAAGCTAGACGGCGCATGTGAAGAGAGTGTGTATTTTGGCAGTGACGCTCGCCTCCAGCATTCATGGCTTATCGTCATTTCGAATATTTCTGTCTCTGCAATTGCTGCGGCAAAACGCTGATTAGGTGAGACGTAACCACCTCCAACGAATAACCGAAATTTGCTGTGTGCACGTTGAGAGTTCCTTTTCGCATACCATGACGCATGTGCAATCTAATCTACGATTCCTTGCTTAAATACCAGTTTCCGGTAAAAATAGTTCAGAGCTTCACCCGAAAAGCGGAGGCTTTCATTGCGATAGCAAAGTATTAAACTACTACACATAGCAAGGTTTGTAGTTTTATCGACTACATAAGTCATAGTAAACATTATCTGATTAATAAATCAGCAATCAGGATGTCACACCCGCGAATGCATAAACGAGCAACGCTGTCTTGATGAACATAGGCAAAATGAGTCAAGTGCTTGGAAGCTGGCGCTCGCTTAAACGCCTGTCCGACACGTGAGATTACGCGATCGCGAACACTAGATACGCTGAAAGATAGCCACGCGAAGCGATAAGCCGTCTCGCCTTGCCGAACTATGCTCCCACCGCAGATTACCTCGAACATAGCACGCGCGCCAGGGAAAGCGCTCAACAACACGAAAAACAATGCGCAACCACAGGCGCCCACCTTCACACCCCGTCCCATGTCCGCCATACCATGGCCACACCCACGAACAAACGCACACCGGCGTGCTGGCATGTTTCTTCCCGTCCTGCGCTTTACTAAACGACGCTATGTGAGATATGCCGCCGCTGACGTTTGTTTTGTTTTGCGATTTTCGTGAACTGTGCTTCCTTTCTGTGCTGCGTGAGTGCCTACAGCCAAGGGCGCCTAACCTGCCCTCGTCCTGTGCACATTCTGCTTTGCGAACACAGGCGGCCGAGACGATGTGGTGTTTCACATGTTCCCGAAGGACAAGAAACTTGCAGCGCAGTGGGTCCGTGCGGTGAGAAGAGATAATTTCGTGCCAACGAAATCAACTGTGCTGTGCTCGGAGCACTTCCGCGACAGTGGTTATCATTGGAGCTTCACAACGATGCGGGCAATCGGTATTCCAATTAATTCGGCGCGACTGAAGCCCGGCGTTGTTCCGTCTATATTCTCCCACAAGACAAACACCTCACCACCTCCAAGAGCGGCGAGGTGTAAGAATGTTAATATGCACACGGGCAATGTTTTAAACAGATGATCACCTGAGTGTCAAACAAACGGCCTTACAGCGGCTTTTGACGAAGCGAGGTGGAGGCACAGCCGGGAATATGCACATGCGTGCAAACAGCTTGCCGTTTTCATCCTGTTTTTCCCCTCCGCTGTGTCACGGAACACTGTACTACGGCTGTTTGTTCGGTGCTGTTTTGTTAGTTAGTTAGTTGATTCGGGTTTAATGGCGCAAAGGCGACTAAGGCCATGCTGCGCCAGTCACAGGACAGTATAAGATCTAATGTTAAGGTAGTTATAGCTGTATTACCTTAAAGTCGATGCAGATAATCGGTTTCACATAAAAACTGGAACAGGTTAGTGAATGGCACTAGTGGGTCATCGCCCAATATCAAGGCAGGGTGCAGAGGTATATGTAAGTGATACAGATTTTTGAAATGTTTCTGTCTCTGTGTTTCAGTGTGTGGGCATGATATAATGATGTGGGTTACTGTGAGCGTTTCGTGACATTTCTCGCATGTTGGTGGACTTTCGTTTCGAAGTAAAAAGTTGTGTGTTAGATGCGTGTGTCCAATTCGAAGTCGGCATAACATTACCTCATAGAATCGTTCTTGGTGAGTGCATGATTTCCACTCGCGAAGCAGGGGTTTAGTTATATGTAACTTGTTATTTACGCATGAGTTCCAGTCTTGCTGCCATTTTGATGCAAGGGCCTTACGAACCGCTCTGATGCTGTCTTTGTATGGAAGTGTTATGTGTGTGATGCTTTTGTGCGCTGCCATGGATGCGCTTCTATCTGCAGCTTCATTCCCTGCTATCCCAACATGGCTTGGGACCCAGCAGAATCGTATGGTTCCTTCGTATTTCTTGTTAAATACTATGTTTAAGATATCGCCAAGCAGGGGCTCAGACGCGGAGTTTAAGTTAAGGGCTCTTAGGGCACTTAACGAGTCAGTATAGATGATAGCATTCTTCTGCTTGTCGGAAGTAATTTTCTTAACTGCCATCCATATCGCATAAACTTCGGCGGTAAAGACTGAAGAAAAATTATTTATGCGAATGCTATTTTCCCAATTTCTTGTTACGATCCCGACACCTACGTATTCTTGTGTTTTAGAGCCGTCAGTGTAAAATTCTGTGTAATCTTTGTATTTTTCTTGGATAGCTCGGAACTCTTGTATTATATGCTCTTGTGGAATGTCATTTTTATTTATATGTGTTAACGTCCAGTCACACAGCTGTGTAACATTGCACCACGGGGGCAATCTTGCTGGCCTTTCGGCAACCTGCAGGGCTTCGGGAGGAACATCATAGGTCTGACAATATTGTTCGTGTCTTAAGATGAGTGGCCGAATCATGTTTGGTTTATTTGTGTAGTGTATTCGTGATTGGCACTGTGTTACGATGTTGTAGCATATATGTTGTGGTGATGTCCGAATTCTTAGTACATAGCAAAGTGTGAGTTGTGCTCTGCGGTGCTGTAATGAAGGCTCATTAGCGTCAACGTATAAACTTTGTACAGGCGATGTCCTGTAGGCACCGCTCGCCAGTCGTAGGCCAAGATTGTGAACCGGATCAAGTCGCTTAATGTAGGACTGCCTAGCTGCTCCATAAACTACACTACCGTAGTCGAGGATGCTACGTACAAGGGACCGGTATATACGTAATAGACATGTTCGGTCAGATCCCCAGTGCTTACGTGATAAAACCTTAAGGATATTTAGCGCTTTATTTGCTTTAGTTTTAGTTGCGTTAATGTGGGACAGGAAGTTCAGTTTAGTGTCAAATGTTACGCCTAGAAATTTATAGTGTTCTTTGACGGGCAGCGTTGTACCATGTAAAGTGAGACCTGGAGTGCAGTGTAACCCTCGCTTCTGCGAAAAGAGAACTGTAACAGTTTTGTGTGTTGAGAACCGGAAACCATTTTTATCAGCCCATTTTGTAAGATTATTTATTGTTATTTGTAGTTGTCGTTCGCAGGTGGGTAGGTTTGAGGCGCGGCAAGCTATTTGCAAATCGTCGACATATATTGAGTACATAACTGATGGTGGGATGACTTTATTTACAGAGTTCATTTTGACTATGAAGAGCGTCGTGCTGAGAATGCAACCTTGTGGAACGCCATTTTCTTGTGTGAATGTGTGCGAGAGTGTTGTGCCGAGACGTACTTGAAATGTTCGGTTTGACATGAAATCGCATAGACAATTTAGCATTCTTCCGCGAATTCCCATGTCAGCCAGGTCTCTCAAAATTCCGTATCGCCATGTGGTATCATATGCCTTTTCAAAATCAAAGAAAACCGCTAGGCAGTATTGCTTGTGAAGAAATGCGTCACGGATTTCTTGCTCTAGTCGCACGAGATGGTCAGTGGTAGAACAGCCCTTTTTGTATCCGCACTGGTGTTTGTCTATTAGGTTTCTTGTTTCTAGGATGAATGTGAGTCTTATGTTTATGATGCTCTCATAAGATTTGGCTAGGCAACTTGTTAGTGCAATGGGTCTATAGCTGCTAGGGGATGTAGCGGGTTTACCAGGCTTTAGAAAAGGAACTACCACTGCTTTTTTCCAATCTGTGGGTATTACTCCAGACTCCCATATCTTATTGAAAAATTTAAGAAGTGCCCCTACCGATGCTTGGGATAGGTGTGCCAGCATTGTGTAGTGCACACGGTCAGGACCTGTTGCCGTTTTTTTACCAGCAGAGAGAACTCTGTTCAATTCGTGTATTGTGAGGGGTTTATTGTACATTTCAGCTGAAGCCCCAGTGGTAGGCAGCCTCTCTTTCTCAGCAGATTCTTTATATTTTAAAAATGTATTTGAATAGTTTGCTGAGCTGGATATGTTATGAAAGTGTTCACCTAATAAGTTGGCCTGGTCCTGTAGTGTTGTTTGTGTGCTTGGACATGTAAGTAGTGGTATAGTGTATGATGAGTACTCTCCTCTAAATTTCCTCACCTGGTCCCACATTCGTTTCGATGTGACTGTACTATTGATTGACGATATGTATTTTTGCCATGATAATTTTTCTGCATTTCTTCGAATATATCGCGCTTGGGCTTTGGCCTGTTTGAAATTTAGAAGATTGTTATAAGTGGGGTACCTTCGTAGGATTCCCCAGGCCTTATTTTGTTCTTTTTTGGCTTTAGTACATTCGCTTGTCCACCAAGGATTTAGCTTTTTGCGCACAATACCGGAAGACTGCGGTATCGCCTTTTCTGCCGCTGTGATTATGACTTCAGTAATTTTTTTATTAAGGTCATCAATACTGAGCTCTGGTGAAAAGACATTTTCCAGTTTCGCGTTCTGCATAAATACCTGCCAGTCCGCGAGCTGTAATTTCCATCGGCGTGGTCTAGTTACTAGGGTTTGTGGTGATGATAGGTGTTTGATGAGTGCGGGTAAATGGTCGCTACCATATGATGTGTCGAGAACTTCCCATTTAAAATCAGTGAAAAGAGAGGGTGAACAAAAAGCTAAATCTAAACAACTAAAAGTGCGGGAAGTCGGTGAGAAATAAGTTGGCGCACCTGAGTTTAAAAGACAGATATCGTTTGACAGAATAAAATCTTCAACGAGTTGCCCTCTTTGGTCAGTTTTGACACTGCCCCAAAGAGTACAGTGAGCGTTAAAATCTCCTACCAAGACAAATGGCTCCGGTAACTGATCTGTTAGATTTTCTAAGTCTTTGATAGTAAAATGTGTGTGGGGTGGAATATATAGTGAGCAAATGGTGATTGTTTTGTAGGATAGAATGGTGACAGCTATGGCCTCTAAAGATGTATTTAATGGGACATTTCGGGTAGGAGTGCCGCCCTGCACGACTATAGCCACTCCACCTGACAACCGGTGGGAACAATCGCGGTCCTTTCGGACAACGGTGAAGCCTTTAAGGAATTGAGTGTGTTTAGGGCCTAAGTTTGTTTCCTGTAGGCAAAATGCGACTGGCGAAAAGTTATTTGTTATGTCTTTTATGTCACCTAAATTCCGAATCAGTCCTCTACAATTCCAATGCACGATAAAAGCCATAGTGGCAGAATTGAGAATGGTAATTTACATATATGTGCTAAGTAACTGTAGGTGACATTTGTTAGTTGGAATATGCTATTGGAAGAACGGTAACCGTTCAGGTTACCGGTCCCTTTGTTCGCGTAGTTATTGTGAGTTTGTCTTTTTTAGTGCGCTCCAGGGAGCGCTGGTTTTTTGGCGTCGATGACGCCGGAGTTTTGGTGTCGACATCCATAACCTTCTCCGAGGCGCTGGATGATCGAGAACCGGGCGCTGAGACGCGCGTCTCAGGCCTGGGAGTTCGATTTAGCCTGGGGCCCTGTGGGACCGGGGTCTGCAGGCCCGTCTGTGATGATGATGATGGAGCAGCACTGGCTGCTGCCACCATGGGGACGGATGGAGTTACTACTGGGCCACTGACTGCGGTCCCTGTAGACTCCTGTGACCACTGCGGTGCTGTCCCCTGCCGCACCGCACTGGCGTAGGTTGTTAGAGGTAGGTGTGCTAGTTTCTTTCTTGCTTCATAAAAGGAAATCTTTTCTTTCACTGTGATTGCAATTATCTCTTTCTCTTTCTTCCAGCAGGGGCAAGATCTTGAATATGCTGGATGCTCTCCTTTGCAGTTTGTACAGTGTGGAGCAGCATTGCAGTTCTCCGACTGATGGTCATTGGCGCTACACTTTGCACATGTTGATTTACCTCTGCATGACTGCGATGCATGGCCGAACCTCTGGCACTTGAAACACCGCCTCGGGTTTGGGATATATGGTCTTACGTTGATCTTCAGATAGCCTGCTTCAAGTGTAGTAGGTATAATACTAGTACCAAAGGTAAGTATAACGTGTTTGGTCGGGATTTGCTCGTTATTTCTTCGGAGAGTTATCCTTTGAACCTTGATTACATTCTGTTCTTGGAAACCTTCCAGGAGTTCTTCATCACTCAGGTTTAAGAAATCTTCTTCTGATATTACGCCCCTGCTTGTGTTAAGCGAACGATGTGCTGAGGTTGTGACTTTGATGTCTCCCACACAGGTGAGATCAGCGAGCTTTTCAACTTGATCTTTGGTTTTGAGTTCAAGGAGGAGGTCCCCACTTGACATCTTTGAAGCTTTGTATTGTTTTCCGATTTTTTCTACTAGGCATTTTGCTGTTAGGAATGGGGATAGTTTTCTCATTGGCAGAGATCCTTCACTGTGGATCACATGGTAGCGTGGGAACGTTTCTGCGTTGGTTTTCAAAGTGAAATCGAAGATTGCTTCGGTGCGCCCTCTTTTGTAAGGACGATCTGCAAGGGAGGGGAATGCATTTGCCATGTATTCTTAGAATATTCAGCGGCGATGGTAGCCACCCACCACCGAGCCCAACAAGGGGACGTTACGAGGTTATGAACATACCTGTAGACGTCAGCTATACAACGCCGCTATAACCTAATATATGTACCCAAGGCTGGGTAGATACACACGGTTAACCCTTGCCGCCAGGAAATACGGAAGTAATTAGAAGTGAAGAGAAGACAGGAAAGATGGAAAAGTGGGAGAGAAAGACGAAGATTGGAGAGGAGGACAGGAAAAGGCGACTGCCGATTTCCCCCGGGTGGGTCAGTCCGGGGGTGCCGTCTACGTGAAGCCGAGGCCAAAGGGGTGTGTTGCCGCCGCCGAGGGGCCGTAAAGGTCCAAACACCCGGCATTGGCTCAACCCCCAGGATCCCCTTTTCCCCGGACACGGCTAAGCCGCGCACGGCTACACGCGGGAGAGTCCAACCCTCGTGTGCTCGGGTACGTGGTGTCGCAACACACCAAACGCCTGCTTACGCAGACGCCCCTGCGGGGGGTGCTGTTTTGATACGGTGAAATAACTGACCGGGGGTACGCTTGTGCATTACGTGATATTTGCTATTCGTCCTATCACGCGGTGCCCGCAGGTTTAGCTGTTCAGCACTCGTGTTCAAATCCCACGAAATGAGGCGTTACGGTAATATTTTCATGCTCGTGATACAGTAGGTGAACTCGGCGTGTAAAAGCTTCGTTCCGCTTCGTTCCGCTACCAGCTGCGAAATGTCGCAAAAACAAGCGTGTGGCGCAGCCACGCCCATGGCAAAGCGAGCGGGCTCGAATAATGAAGTAACGTTGTGAGGTATTGAACTGGTCAGCGTTCGACGTCGTCTAGCCCAATACAGGCATCGCTGCTGCACAAAAAATATTTTCTTGCCTTTGTACCTAGAGAACTAGCTATGTATCAGACATGACAAAATTATTATTTGAAAGTATTTATATTACATTACTCATTACTTTCTTATTACAATCATCGATTTGAATTACAGTACCGATTACCGCTTTCAAAAATCATATTACTTTACGATTGCTTCCAAAAAGTTTTCATGCATACAAGAAGCAAAAAGCAAAGTTTAAAGGGACGCCAAACTTTCTTCAAGGTAACATACACTAGCCTAAATTTCATGCTCTCCCCCTCATGTTCCTCCACGAGACCTCACGACACTACCAACATTCTAGCATCGTACACAACTTACTGGTGCATATTTAACGCAGTTAATAACTTTCTTCAGCATGAAATTACAGACACCAAATATTTCGCATTGCTTAATCACTAGACAACTAATCCATGACATAAACTACTGTAAAAGTATTTCAATTACTGGAAGTAATCCAACTGCTGTCATGTTTGCTGATATGCATGACATGCTGAAATTCATGACATCCATGCTTGCACTCTTTCAGGTTCTAGCAGAGCACCTAGAGAACCGAGCCCCTGATGAACCTGTTCCACTACCATCACCAATCGAAGAGTTTGAAGCAGCCAGTGTGACACAGGCAGATAATGTTGACGAGCTTGAAGTAGCCAAACGTGGCACTTATGCTCACGATCTTGTATCAACACGCAAGAAACCATGGAACTTTAGACAAGCAGCGGCAAGGTGTTTGACATCGCGTAATTGCACCCGTGTTTACAATCTAATGAGAAGTTAGTGCTTCGGCATTCTTGCAGCAGCAAGTTCCTAGTGACACTTTAGCGCATTTTTTCTCCCGTCATTGGAACGTGCAACTACATGAAAAAAAAAAACATACGTACCAGCTAAGATTTCCAACGTGCGAGAAGGTGCACACATCGCTCTCGCTGTTGGCACACTGAACATCGTCGTTGCCGCCATCGTTTTCCGTATCGGCTGTCGGTTCGAACATGTACGGCGAACACACAGGCTGTCCGAGACAGCGAGAACGTTCCATATTGCTTACAACTCAGCCATAGAATAAAGAACAACTTTGACCCAGCTACGAAGCCAGAACAGAACAGCATGCTACGCTCTGAAACGGCGGCGCCGACCGGCGACTGCTGAGAATGACGTCACAGCGGCCCCGACCAATCACGGGCAACAGGGGCGTTTGCGCGATGCTCTCAGGCGCTGGTGCACGTTTTCTTGGAAAAACAGCCGCTTGCGTTTGTTTCCGCCCTTTTTCAACCAGATATTCGTGTTCAGGAGACTCAAAGCTGTAGAATGCAGCAGAGAACGCATTTTTTTCGAAAAGTGTTTCAGCTTCCCTTTAAGGCGTTGCGTTGCTAAGCTGAAGTTCGTCGATTCAATCGCGGGCACAGCGGCCAAATTATTGATGACGAGAAATGCGAAAAAGATAAGAAGAGAGCGGAAAACAAAAACACTCGTTTACTTGTAATATGGTGCATGTTAATCAACCCCAAATAAAGAAGTCACTCCGAGTCCCTCATGTTAGCGTGCCTCATAATAAAAGCCGGCTTTCCGCACGTAAAACGCAACATTGCAATTTCTAGCGTGATGAGCGAGCAAAGTTTCAAATGCGTCGTTTTCAGCCATTCTAAAAAGTGCATGGGGAATTGCTGTTATCCCACCCTGTGCTTGCTCCCTTCCGCTTCACCTTACCATGGCGGAGAAAGTGCTTAGGAGGCTTCGGGCTGGGGAGACCCTTACAGCGGCTGTGGCCTCAAAGTGAACTGTTTGCATTTACCACTGCCGTGCCACGTGTCCCTACCCCGTAGTCCCAGTGGTGAATAGGCAGATGCGTACCACATAATCTGCACAAGTCCGTGCTTTCCTAGGAATGCTCGAGTCTCCCACTGCAAGCCGGCCTAACCCGCCGTGGTGGCTCAATGGCTATGGTGTTGGGCTGCTGAGCACGAGGTCGCGCGATCGAATCCCGGCCACGGCGGCCGCATTTCGATGGGGGCGTAATGCGAAAACACCCGTGTGCTTAGATTTAGGTGCACGTTAAAGAACCCCAGGTGGTCGAAATATCCGGAGTCCACCACTACGGCGTGCCTCATAATTCGAAAGTGCTTTTGGCACGTAAAACCCCGTAATTTTTGCAAGCCGGCCTCTGCTACGATGTCTCCACCAGCTACGACCGCCTAATATGTAACGAGAGATTCCACAAAACTCTACTTCTATTCGCACCCAACACAGCCTTCACAGCACAGATATAAACATGAAGAATTACGCTTTCGGGCCAAGTCGTCAACGCGATAAAAGAAAAGTGCTCACACAGTTTATGTAGCGTTATTATCCATGTTTCCCAGTGGCTTGGGAAACTTCTACGTCTCCCCAAATTTGCAGGTGACGAAAGTGGGGTTCGTCTTATGCTGTGTTTACATTTGGAAAAAGAAAACTGGTTTCAGGCGCTGTCCTTCATCTTAATTTTTATGCATGATTTCTAGATTTACCCAAATGCATTGTGGAACGAAACATCGCTGTTGATTACATTCTTCGAAAATAAGGGGCATGTGTGGGTAATGCACAGATGAAATCAAAAGCTTCAGATTTAAGCATAGCCTTTGTGGAAATTTACGTATTCGAGCAGCGGGGGAGTGCCTTCAGCCTATTTCACGAACTGGGAGATGCCGAGTTTAGTACGTTTTCCTGGGACAACTATTACCGAGACCTAGATTATGTTGCTGTCAAGGCCGGGCCCCTGACCAGGTCTGGTCACATTCAGCTGACAAGCCCACTGCATATATTATGCGTGCCAACGATCGTGTCTGCTAAGTATTGCATCATTACATGCTGCACAAAGAGCTCAAATACGAAGCAAAACGTCCTTTGCCGTTCTCTTCGCGGGCCCCACCCTCCCAGTGATAACGTAGACGTATATCGCGCACGTGCGCCTACGTACATGGCAGCGCTGTTACGTCGCTCATACTGACACGTGAGTACAAAAGTTATTGGAGGCGACACCACTTATTTGCCGGTTAGGTTGCTTAAATAGACAACTTAGAGGTTACAGAAATAGTCAAAGTCATTGACCGAATGCCTGCATGTTTTTCTTTTACATCGTGCCGTATGGCAACAGATATGTACTTCCGTTTCGTTTGCTGGTTACCACGTCACGCTGTCGCGTGCGCAGAAAACTTTGTGGTTTTCGACCTCCTTCTACCCGCTTCCCGAAACCAGACAGACGCAACAGCTCGTGCGTGAGACCCTCACCGGAAAGAAAGGAAAGAAAATAAAAAAAGAAAATGTGGCCCGTGACAAATTCGTCATTGCAATCCTCGGGCTCCTGTGTGGGAGAACACAGGGAACTAATTTCGCTGGCGGACGCTAGACGGCGCAAGTGAAGAGAGTGTATAGCTTGGCTCCTGCGATCGCAGAATAGCGTCATTTCAAATATTTCTATCTCTGCAATTATTGAACCAATATCAAGAATTGTTGCTGCAGAACGCTCCTTAGATGACACGTAACAACTTTCAGCGTACAACGAAAATGTGCTACTAGGCCCGGTGAGCGTCCCTTTAAAAATGGCGCATACCATAGCCCGTGTGCCATATTATTTAGGTGTGCTTGCTTAAATACCAGTCTTTGTAAAAATAGCAGTTCACAGTTTCGCCCGAGAAGCGGAGGCTTTTATTATTATGGCAAAGTGTTCGACTACAACGCAAGGTTCGTACTTCTTTCGGTTACCTAAGTCACAGTAAACATTCTCTTAATAATAAATTAGCAAGCACGATGTCACACCCGCGAATGCAAACATGAGCAACCTTTTCATTACTATTAATTTATAGTTTCTTTATTTTCATTTATTAAGCACAATTTCCAATATGTTGTCCTTTGTGTCGTTGTTAGTTGGATTGTTATGATATAATTTGTTGCCAGGTAACGCAAAAAAATAAATGTGAAGGAAAACGCCGTTTGCCGTTGCCTCCGCGGGCGCCACCCTAGTAGACTTATGACACGTGACGTCAAAACTTATTCAAGCCGACAATATTTATACGTTTTCTATGTTGCTTCCATAGACGACTTAGAGTTTAGAGAAATATTGAAACACACAAACGAATGCCCGCACGTTTTTGTTTCATTTCCTCCCTTATGGAGAGAGAGAGATGTGCTTCCGTTTTGTCTGCTTGTTCCTACGTGAGGCAGTCATGCACGCAGAGAACGAGACTGTGCCATTTTCAACCGTGTTCCAACCCCGCGATCATGCTCCTTCATCATCTCACGGCTGCCTCGTTGCTCGTGATTATGGCGCTGATCAGCTGTTCTCGTGAATTAACATTAAAACCAAGAGTTCGAGAAAAGACTGAACCGAGACGCCACTCTTAATCCTAAGCTTTAACCCGTCGTTTTCCATAATGCAATCTTTGATTGTCTTCATAAGCTGATTTCTAGGAAGGAAACTATATAAATTTGTGACTTCGATACTGAACGCTGTGCATGATGGATACACCCCCTCTTATAAATGCCTGAGGAAATCTGAGTTCTTTTCTTTTTTATTTTGAATGGGTCCTCTATGCGGAGCACTGTTAAATTCTGAAGGAGCGAAGATGCAGAATACAACTGTCAATGGAGCGAACGGCCTAATGGGGCGGGCACTCTAGGTACGCTAGACAAACTCCATAGTTGACTTGGCAACCATACATGAGTTCCTCTTCAGTTCCCAAAGATTTTTGGCCAAATCCAAACGTTAATAAAAGATGTGAAGCTAAAATATCCGCAGCCTGTGTCTTTATACGGAGAGGCGCTTTTCTCTTTACGAACAATGCTAGTCTTCTCGTTTCGCTTGATGGAGTACCTGTGCCTTTCCACGACTGAGCTTGATGGCGCAATATGGCATGACAGGGTGATGGTTTTACCACAATACACATTACGGTACATTTGCGGAAAAAATGGGGGCAACCACAAAGGAGGCATAAGGTTGCTCCCTACAACTTTTCTCAGGTTAACAGTATTCAATATATCATTCGAAAACTAGCATTACCACGAGCAGTTCTGTAGGGAGAAATGCGTAAGCCTCATTCCGAGTATTTTAGATAAATATCGGACGGCCATTAATAATACATTTATCAAATTTTGATCCTGCGTTAAAGGATGCGTTTGCAGGTGCCCTAGCAAGATCGTGCCGCCATCATGAAGGGAGGCTCCGTGTCGCGTTCATTGCCCATCTCGTCTGCATCGCATCTCGTCGTCGGCACATGCGCAGCGGTGCAAAGTAGCAACATGGCGGTGTCCTTGCAGTTGCTGATTTCAATGCATGGGTGCTATGGCGAGCGTTTCCTCTAGAGTTGGTTATATTAACTCTATAGGTGTACATTCCAGACTTTCTTTTAATGGGGTACCAGCCACGGTAGCTTACTGCTTAAGGCGTTTGGCTGCTAAGCTGAAGGTCATCCAATAAATCGCGGCCACAGCAGCAAACTGTTTACTGTAGGGAAATGCAAAAAAATCAGAAGAGAGGAGACGAAAATAAAAAAAAACACTCGTCTACT
Organism: Dermacentor albipictus; assembly: GCF_038994185.2. Lineage (NCBI taxonomy): Eukaryota > Metazoa > Arthropoda > Arachnida > Ixodida > Ixodidae > Dermacentor > Dermacentor albipictus. Next base: position 75,081,677 of record NC_091829.1, on the reverse strand, counting down.
TGCCTTACGGTGCATGTTAATCGACCCCAAATTGAAGTAGTCACTCCGAGTCCCTGATGTTAGCCTGCCTCATAATAAAAGCCGGCTTTCAACACGTAAAACCTAACATTGCGATTTCTAGCGTGATGAGCGAGCAAAGCTTCAAATGCGTCAGTTTCAGCCATTCTAAAAATTGCGCGGGCAAGTGCTGTTATCCCACCCTGTGCCTGCTCCCTTTCGCTTCACCTAACCATGGCGGAGAAAATGCTTAGGAGGCTTCGGGCTGGGGTGAGCCTTAAAGCGGTTGTGGTCTCAAAGTGAAGTGCTCTCAATTACCACTGGGGTGCCACGTGTCCCTACCCCGTAGTCTCCGTGGTGGATAGGCAGATGCGTACCAACTAATCTGCACAAATCCCTGCTTTCCTAGGAATGCTCGCATCTCCTACTGCAAGCCGGCCTCTGCTACGATGTCGCCACGAGCTACGACCGCTGGATACGTGACGAGAGATGCCACAAAACTCTACTTTGACTCGTACCCAACACAGCCTTCACAGCACAGATATAATACAGATGTACACATCAAGAATGATGTTTTCGGGGCAAGTCCATATCGCAAGAAAAATAGTGCATATCGTGAACGGTAGCACAGCAGGTGGTCGATATTTTCTTCGATGCCGCAGACCTCGCAAGCTACACTGTCGGTGACTCCAATTAATGTAGAGTATGCCTTTGTGAAGGCAACTCCTAATCAGAGGCGACCAAGATGCGTAACTTTACGTCGAGGAAGTGAGATTGGAGGTCGGAGAGGCAGTGAGGGGTTTAATTGATGCAGTCGTGTAAGTCGTAAGTTTGGCAAGTTCCATTCGGTCAGTGAGAGACTGCGTGCCAGGTGTCGAAGATGCCTTGTGGCATCTGTCCAAGAAAGCAGAATTAGCATGCTGTGCTCTTCTTGATGTGCTTTGCGAACCGCGTTATCAGCGGAATCATTGCCACTAATTTCACAGTGGGCCAAGCACCCACTGAAATACAACCTCGTGTCCGTTTGGTTGGACATGATGGTGAAGTTTCATGATTTATTATGTCAATTGTTCACGAAATCCGCGTCGGAGAACTGACTGCGTGCACTGTAACGCTTGTTTTGAGTCACAGAACAAAGTCCATTTTCTAGGTCTTTCAGAATCAATTCATTTGCATTGCACGACGCAGATCCGTTAGTTCTGCCGCCGTTGAGGTCGTGACATGCGATGTCTTGAACCAACGTGTTTAAAAATTTTAAAATATATTATGGGGCTTTACGTGCTAAAACACTTTCTGATTATGAGTAAGGCCGTAGTGGAGGACTCCGGAAATTCGACCACCTGAGGTTCTTTAACGTGCAGCTAAATCTGAGTACACGGGTGTTTTGCCAATTCGCCCCGATCGAAATGTAGCCGCCATGGCCCGGATCCGATCCCGCGACCTCGTGCTCAGCAGCCCAATACCAAAGCCACTGAGCAACCACGGCGGGTGAACCGCAGTGTTATTCCTTCCGTTGCTACAGCCACCGCACCACCAGAAGTGGAAGATGTAGTCGATCTATCAGTATAGATGATCACGTGGTTGCTGTACTTTTCCTGCAAAAGAAGTAATCTCAGCTGTTTTAGAGCAGGGGCCGGTAGACCTCTCTTCTACTGTAGTCCTGGATTCAATATATGCACTTGAGGACGGCTCAAACACCACGGAGGAAACTCTGGCTTAGCCGCAGGTGATCACCCAGAAGTAAGCGACGCACAATGGGCACTGACAGTAGCGCTAAATGTCGAGCAGCGCTTTGCATCAGTGAGGCTCGCCAGGTGGTGGGAAGGGGCCCTAGCATACTCTCTGAGATGCATGCGCATTGTACGCGTTGTCTCAATGGTAATGAGCGTCGTGATTGGGTAATCCTGCGCAATGGCAATGGTTTCAGCCATTGATGCACTACATGGTAAGCAAAGACATATCTTAAGGGCATGGGCTTCAAAGCTCTGAATATTACGCAGGTTGGTCTTGCAGGTGTTGGATATTGCAGGCAGGCTGTACCGCAGGAATCCAATGAACAACGCCATGTGCCGCTGTAACATAGCGTGTATAAGATACTCCACAACTTTTACTTGCACGGAACTTGAATAGGCGACAGATAGCGGTGAGCCGTTTTTTCACGTAATTCACGTGGAGAGTCCAAGACAGGTCTCTGTCAATTACGACTCCGAAGAACCTGTGATTTCTGCTCTAAGGTATAAGTTGTCTGTCAATAGATTTCCCGTAAGCAGACATTGGCTTCCTCGTGAATGCCACCATTGCGCACTTTCCGCATGATATTTCAAGTCCTTGTTGACGAAGGCAGCAAGATGTCATTGTGGCGGCCTTCGGAAGCCGAGCGCGAAGATGAAGTCGTGTAACACCTGATGGCCAAATGCAGATGTCGTCCGCATGGATGGAAAGACATACGGTTCTTTGCAAGTTGTCAACTAATGCAATCAGGATCAGATTGAAAAGCGCCGGGTTAAGCACTCTGTCTTGAGGGACTAATCGGCTACCGTAATGCTAGGATGTCGTAGTAAGTGGAATACAGAGGGTTAGGTGCACGATGTCATCACTGAAACCAGCAATCTAAGTTAAAGGTGACACAATATCAGAGGATGACGTCAGAATCAAATTGAGTAATGATGAATACCTTTTTTGTTCTACACGTGTTGGGAATCCTACGAGTTGCGACAGGGGGAATCGAGAGCAGACATTTAGAAAACAAGTAGGCTTCATCAGATTCATCAGGTGCCGCGGTTTAGAAAAGGGAAAGGAGTGTTGTCACTGCAAGAAAAAAAAAAACTAAAGCCATCGAGTAAAAAAATTGATATACCTAGAATTTGCCAAAATATTTGATCCAATCAGTCGTGAAACATTTCAGGAAAACCACTGCTATAGTGCGGCGCCAGGTAACCTGCCCCAAGAATTATTTTTCTGAATTATAAAAGATCACACAGCAGCAAATCTTTTCCAGCTCTGCTCAAATAGGAAAAATAACACATTGAACTGATTCGCAAACTGGTATAAAAACTTCGAGCACGCCTAAGATTCGCCTCTAAGAGTGAAACGCGATAGCATTAAACAAACCTTTATTGTTTATCTTGCTTCGCGGCAACTGTAGCTTATGCAACCGTAACATTTTCCTAGAAATGCTGCTGGTGAACGCTATGCACGAAGGCGAACTTTCTGGTTCTTTTTTTTTGTCTCCCCCCACATAGCATTTGGCGCCGATGACGGGGTTGCGCGGAGGCCAGCGCCATCTAGATGGTGTTGCAATTAAGGAACTGACCGGGGCGCGACGTTCCTTTTATGGGAGACCTCAAACAGCAGCTGGAAAAGAGATTTCCGTTCGAGTTTCCACGCGACAGAATTACGTTTTCTCGCATATTCCAATTACAATTCGACACTATAGTATCTTTGGTAGCCTGTGCGTCGCACATTACGAATTTTCTGACGCATTTTACTTTGAGAAGTTCAATTAGTTCAGTAACGCCTCCGCCAGACGAAGAAACAATTTCTAAGAAATCTGCTCTACTATCAACCGTGCGCATGGCCGCCGCATTTCGATGGGGGAGAAATGCGAAAACATCAGTGTACTTGGATTTAGCTGCCGGCTAAAGAACCCCAGGTAGTTCAGATTTCCGGTGTCTCCCACTACGGTATGCTTCATAATCAGATGATTGCTTTAGTACGTAAAACCCCATACTTTTTAATTTCAGCTCTTCTGTATCGAAAATGTGGCCGAGATGTGCATGTCCAGAGGAATGTCTCGCGCGAATTTCACAGACATCTACTGAACTCGAAATATCGCCGGAGCTAACGTTCATAGGTAAAAAGTTAAGCCCAGAAGAAACAATAAAGTGCAGTACGGAATGAAAGTCTGAGGTGACATGCACTGCCGGTGCAGCCAGTATTGTTATCCGAGAAGAACGAATGAATTTTCCTATTACTATGGGGAATGCCTTCATGGTGTCACGGAAGCCAGCTCACTAACGAAACGGGCACTCTTTGTACGTTACACAAACCACATAGATGCACTGGGATCTCTACTCAAGTTTCTCGTCAGTTCTAGACGGCTATTGTGAATATGCAAACGGCGATCGAATTATATTTAGGTAAAATATGTGCAGCCCTTTATTTACAGATCTTGTTTTCTGCTATAGAAAAATGCCAGTCTACTCATTTTGCTTCACGGAGTATTTTTGCCTTTCCTTTACGTAGCTTGATAGCGCACTAAGGTGTGACATCGCAACGATTTTACCGCTAGACACATTAGATTAAACCTGCAAGAAAAAAAGTGGCAACCACCAAGGCACCGCTAAGTGCTACCTCCCATTTCTGTGAGTCTAACAATATTCATTATACGATGCGAAAACTCGCATTTACTCGAGCACGTACGTATGGGGGACAATGTGAAAAGCTCATTCCGTGTATATTTTAGGAATACCAGATGACCATTTATAAAACATTCAGCTATTTTTAGTCGTGCGTTAAAGGATACGTTTGGAGGCACCTGAACTAGATTCCGCAAACATAATGAAGGGTGGCTCCGTATCGCGTTCATTGCGCGTCTCGACTGAGTCGCATATCGTCAGCGCAAAGTATCAGTATCAGCACTAGCAGTAGCAGCATCTTTGCGCATCTACGGATACGCAGCAGACAACGTGTCTTTTAACTGGCATACAACGGTGTAGTCATTCCTTTCATCTGTATTCGACGACTGCAGATGAAGTTCACAAGGACATCACATCATTGAAGAATGCAAGCGCTGGCTTAGATCATATTGATCCATATCAAGTGAAACTAATTTCGCATGAAATAGTGTCAGTTTTGGCACTAATCATTACCAAATTCTTCTCTGAGGGGTGTTTCCCAACGGTCTTAAAATTGGTAGAATAGTATGTGTTTTCAAAAAAAAGGTGGTCATACTGCACTAGGGAACTACAGGCAATAGGCAGCTTTCATTTTTTTGGTCAAGTGATTGAAAAGCTTTTCCATACTCGATAATTCTGCTACCTAAAGAAATTTATCATTTTGTCTCCACAGCAATTCGGATTTCGCCAAGGATATGAAACCGTTCTGGAAGTAATTACTTTAACTGAAGAAATCAAGCAAGCTATTGACAGAGGTCAAATTGTGGGTTCTGTATTCATCAATCTCACGAAAGCGTTGGACGCGATAAACCATCGCATAGTACTCGTTAAACTTGAATCATTTGGTATAACAGGTCAACCGCTAAACTTTATAAGCGACTACTTGAGTAACCAATCTCAGACGGTACAGGTTAACTGACATCTCTCATTATGCAGGCTATTTAACGTGGGTGTACCACAGGGATCAAGCTTAGGCACCTTTTTATTTTTGATGTTTGTTAATGACCTAACCATCCATTCTTGCTAACACCAAGTGCATAATTTGCGTTGATGACACGACCATCTTTACATCCACAAAATCAATTGCCACACTCCAGTCTTAACTTTAACACCGACTTAAACAATAATATTTGATGGTGCCGAAATAATATTCTGTACATTAATTAATCAAAATTCATATTTATGGCGTTCCATTCCCAATGAAATTCAATCGACGTTCCACTTGTTCAAATTGGTGATTACGTCATACAAGTTTCTAACGAAGCGCAGTTCCTCTGTGTCATCTCACATAGTGAACTAAAATTTCATGGACACGCCTGATCACTTAAGAAAAAGATTGCATTTGGCGTCCACATTATCGCAAAGACAAGGGCTTATTTTCCACCTCACCATGTACGATCTTTCTATTTTTATTATATTCATAACGATCTTTCGTATTCTGCATCATCATTGGCCCACACGTATTCTGCGTATATTGAACGCCTGCAGTCTAAAGAATATCAGCCCATTTGATTTGCCCTGCAGGTCACTGCCTCCTAAACTTCTGTTACATTCTCATGTTACAACATTCATTCAGTCAGGAACTATCCATTATTGCATATAGGCTAATCACACAGGACATCTTCACTTAATGTATTAATCCTGAACACAATACTAAATACAACAGAACCCGGCTTTGAATGCGCAATAACCTTCTTTTCCCTGCCATAAAGATTATTTGCGGCAAGTTCACAGCCCCCTTCTCTGGCATAGCCATATGAAAATCATTTCCTTTCGAAACGAAATCATCGCACAACGTTCATATATTGTCCGCGCGCACCAAGAAATATTTCATTCTGGAATTACCTCACTCATTTCGGAATTAACTATCCATATGTATGTGATTTTGCTGTATACCTTTTGTTTTTGTATGAGTAAAAAATATTATGGATAATGAAACGAGTTTGGTCTGACATGTCGTGTTGATTATTTTTGTTTATATTCGTTGTTATTCTACTTCTTCACATGCTTTCGAATATTTTTCATGTGTTTTGAATAATTAGTATTACCATTAACTTATGTATCCGATTTCCTGTCATTGATAATCAACTTGCCTAACTATTATTGTTCACATGACCGTACTTCTTTGCTGTTTTTGTATAATCACCCGATTTATGTAAACATAGGAGATCCCCTGGCAGTTTTATCAAAACTCTCGGACATCCAGATTTAAAACTATTACCATGCCACTCAAGCATGACTGTTGCAATAAACTTGACTTTGCACCTTAGAAAATGCTGACTTTGCACCTTAGAAAGTGCACGGCATTCATTCATTCATTCATTCATTCATTCATTCATTCATTCATTCATTCATTCATTCATTCATTCATTCATTCATTCATTCACTGACGACTAAAGATGATGGTTTTATAGCGAAGCTGTAACACTGTCACCCGTAGGCTAGTGTTCCGTGCATTTTTGTCCTCCATGAACAAACATTACCATCATCATCAATGTCTCAGACCTCCGTAAACATTCATACTCTCGTAAGCAAGCAGAAAATGCTATGTCTCGTAGCTCCGTAAGGCAGATGCTACAACCACTCAGCAAAGTGCAGCGAACTTTGCTTGAATTCGTTCTAATCACGCAAACAACATACATAACAGCACATCGAAAACTGTCCTCATGAATGGCTCATACCCCTGCAATGCGATGCATTGCCATACCGATCCAGACCAACCGACAACCCAGCGGCGTACGTGCATCGGCGTGCATACATCGTGCAGCGCCCATCAAGACCATAAACGAGAACGTACCTTTGTTCAAAATTATGTGTCACCTCCGTGTCGTGTGCTAAAGAGCTTCGCTGGTCAACCACGTTCACAGAGTTGAATGGCTCATGATTTCTTTTTCACTCTGCGTACTTTACTGGCTGCGTGCCGTCTGCCACACGTACCAGACGACATGCGGCGCTTAGAATGGCCGTACTGAGCGCAGCGCAACTTTTGCGTCGTGATGCGGAGAAGTGGCGACCGACACTCAAGACGCGTCGGTCACGTATGTCTTCCTCTGTGGGTCGGTCGGTACACCTACTCTTCCAGCATGCCTCTAGCGACCATAATCCTGCTATTCCTATACGATCGGATCTAATTAGGTCTACGGGCGCAGGAATCACCGAACGAGCTCAAGAACTACATGCGCTATGCACTCATAATGAACGTTTAAAGAGAGTTTAGGTAAATGGAAAGCTCATTTTAATAGTTCCTTGCGATCAACGCGCATGAGAACTTGGCCATCACGAGAATTCACGCTGAAGTGGGAGCTATGGGTGCCTAGCAGACGGGTTAAAATACGTGGCAAGCACAGATAAGCCAGCCCACGGGTTAAAAAACGTGGCAAGCAGGTAAACGATTGGTGTTGTCTTTATTGTTGGACATAAACTTGGTTAGGTTTGCCCAGGTGTGCACAAAAATAAATGAACGGAGTGGCGAGTGACAAACCTGCAGCATGTTCTGTTAACCATAAGAGGTACGTGAATTGCAAAATTCAAGTTGTTTATAAAATACCGTGCTCTTGTGGAAACATTTACGTAGGGCAAGCAAATCAATATTTAAACATCAAGATCCCGGAACATGCATTCAATGTAAAGAATGGCACTGATTCACATTCAGTGGTTCATTGCGGCATACGATTGTGTAAACCCCATTTTGATAAAACAGATTGTGTACAGGTATAGAGCGCAAAAAGAAGAGAAATAATGGAAGCCTTTTACATGTTTTTTGATGCAGATGCAGCAGCCAACCCTCGATAGCTTTGTAAGAGCCATGCAGTACGGTATTGTTTTATTTAGTTGAAATGATTGCGAACGATCCTTACAAGCGTCCATCGATTCATTGCCACGCGCACTTTCATAATGCAAACGCAAGAGGCATTCTAAATGAGGAAACAATTTTTTTCGCTCTCTATAAATGCTCGTTCCGGGTTTTTTCTCCATTTATCGAACTTGTGACACCAGGTAAGCAGCAGTTTTTCTAGTATGACGCTTCAATGAACTACATCTGCTGAAAAAGTTAGAAGCATGTGTCATGTTTGTCATTAGACCTTTTAGGAATACTGCGTGTAGGGGCGAAGAGTGCGAAAGTCGTGAATGGGCGGCATTAGAAGCCAAAGCAATGCGCTTCTGCGTACATATGGCGTAGAGAATACATGAGTCATCCCAGACAACACCAAAAAAATATGAAAACATCTGATTTGCAAGCATTCTCCGTTCCCGGACATAATTTCAGGCGCTTAAAGAACACTACTATACGCGCGACTGCGCTTTTAAAAGACAACTTGGCCTCAGCCGACGCGATGGTACACAGATGCTCTTAGCCAGACCATGCTAGACGCTGTCAGTATTCCTTCTATTTGCACTCACGACAAATGCGTGGGTGCAATGCCTGTTTCTTGTCCTTCAGAAGACAGAATTTTCAAGACCCTAGTTTGTGAGCTTTTTGGCGTTATCTTTCCCGCGTTTTGCCACCGCAAGCAACACATTCCAGTCTTATCATACCTGGCTCGCGTTTTCGTAAGTGTGAGTACCTAAAGAAGGTCTAGGTTGGAGTCACAAAAAGCCTCATAATCTTGTCCCACTGAGATTGAGTAAACGCCAAACTTACTTTCTCACCCCGACCAAGCCGCTTTTCGTTGACTGTGTCACAACGCCAAGCGAGGTGAGCGCCCTCGAAAGTATCTGAAAAATACCGAAATTATTTACAATAATGTTCGAGGTCAGACAAAGTGTTAAAGCTTGTCCGAGCAAGATTCAGTGCACGCGAAACTAACTACGTTACTAAGCCGAGTGCGGCGAGCATGCGCAAAAACTACCTGAATAAGTTAAAATAATGTAGAGGCTCATAGAAAGCGTCGCAACCATTTCCTAGTACGAGTTAGTTACTCAAATTAACTACACCAAGACAGCAGAGCTGTGTTTTGCTTACTGCGTCACAAGTCTCGGTTCCGTGTTATAAGAGTCTAAATTGGTTTACATGGGTCGCAGACTGTCAAACAAAATTCCTCATCTTGCTGTAGTACGATAGTGCATTCTCACTGTGTCGAAGTACACAACGAATCCAAGAATACACCGGCAGCATAAGAAACAGGCCACATCCAAAAGATGGGGATCGCCGAACAGTCGAACTTCACATATGCAGGCGACTTCGCTCGCTTCGGTGGCGTGTTGGCGCGTAAAGCATGCATATCAGGCGTCTGCGGCACCGCTAACTTGTTGCTATGTAACTCACGAAAAAGAAATCGCAAAGTGTAAGTTCATTGAACGGTAAAACATTTACGCTTTAGCAGCAAATAATAAAAAAATAAATAAAACGTTGTCTAAATTCATTTGACATTACTCCTTTTTCGATGGTCGCATCAGCTAAATTAGAATGGGACTAACACTAGCCGCGACGTGTTTCCTGTTGCCAGTAAGTTCATTTATAGGAAAAACTTTTTAGTTCTAGCGAGAAAGAATAAAATAAAAATAAAACGCCGTCTGAATTGATTTCACATCCTGTGTTTTTTTCCACTGCTCGCGTCAGCTTATGTATGGAATGAACACTAGGCGTGACGCCAGTCATAAGAGTCCTGCCTGGATAGGTCAGGGTGTGGTGCACTGTACTTTCTTCGCTCGCGCCGCTGGAGCTCAAGGATGTCTCGTGGTAAAAAGGGGTTTTCGTCAGAGTGGTCGGCCGCTCTTATGACTGGCGCCGAATACAGACGCACACATTTCCAAACCTTTATTTCAAAAATGCCATTCACCCAACGCTGTACAGCGCTCGCTGTCCTTGGTGCGGAGGCCGGCCAACTCTCGCCCACATTACGTGGGATTGCCAGAACAGGCCACCCAAAATTAATACACCAAAAATAGCCGGCAAACTTTCCGGAAGGGAGCAGTGGGTGACTTGGCTCGCCAGCGAGGATCGGGAGATGCAACTAGCGCTTCTCGACCAAGCACGGCGGACCGCTCAAGCCAGTGGGGCCCTGGACTAGGGGCTCCACCCACTCGCTTTCTGCATTTTTTTTCTTTTAAATAAACGTTTTGATATATATAGGCGTGACGTGTTTCGTGTTCCCAATTTTTGTCGAGTGTCCCGTCTTGTTTATTTTCTTTTCCCTGCATGTAAAAGGGTAAGCCGACAACTGAATCAATTTTACTTTGAACCAAGTGGTGATAGAACTGTCAATGATGCCAAAACGTAAAGAAAAGCTCACTCTAGGTACATTACACAAAATTTCTTTCACATTGCCTTATTTTTTTCCGATGCTCTGGTCAGCTAGCGGATGCGATGAACACTAGACGGGTGATGTCCCCTCTTCTTTAATTTGTTTCTCCATTATCCAGAAGCTTTCGTATTGTGTTTAGAAAAAGTTTATTTCGACAAGAGACGATACGAACACTGAGTCATAATCACGGCACAATTCCACGCGGACGATAACATGTAAGACACGAAACACAGCGCGTTGTCAACGCGAGTAGTGTCCGAGTCCTCACGCACCAACATATAAACACGTATACCCACGGAAAGGCACAGTTACACATAAACTAAATGCCACATGTACAAAATGATTTTCAATATATACAGTGTGCACAATGGTTATATACAATGATGATGTCATAGAACACTTTACACAATTTTGAAGTGATATGCACGAGATGTGTATATACAAAAATGATCATGTATACGAGAGGACACACACACAGAAATCACGGGCACCTGCATTCTATGTGCATTAAATGAATAATTCTGATGGTCTGGCTACAAGAACCAGGCTGGACGAAAATTCAGCCATACGCGTCCATTAGCCACCGACAGGAAACGACATGACCACTGTCGAAGGAACTCTTCTTCTCCAAGGAAGAACAACTCCTCCGACAGAAACGACAGTAGCTCAGAGTAGAGCTTCCCCATAAGTGGAAACAGAGCGCGGTGACGACGTCCCATGGCAACTGCCTCGCACCGGTTACGCCATAGACAGAAGGCGCCTGCAGCAATTAAAAGTCGCGCGAAGCGGCCACGTGAGCAGCGACCGGATGTAATAAAGCGGTTAACTCCAAGGCCACGAAATCCAGTATGCACGGCCCTCCAAAATATCCTGGCAACGACGCATTGCAGCAGTACATGTTTATTGGATTCTTGAAGGGGGCAATTGGGACACTGCGAAGATGGGACAACGCCCCACCGCTCAAGCCTGTCCCGAGTTGGAAGCACTTGCCACCCTAGACGCCACATGAAGTCGCGTAGGTGGCCAGGCAAAAATGACGCCGTTATCGCATCCCACGACACATTATTGGAACGTGCGAGGCGTGCTGGAGGAACTAGAGGAAGCAGTAAGGCTGACATAGTATCTACTACGCGGTTTTGGAGAACGTCTACATCAGGACATACCTGCTGTATGTGGCGATAAAATGCCACAGCCGTACAGTAGAATGTAGGTGCGTTTAACACTTGTGGGCCGCGATTTAAGTGTACGCCCGGTAACATGTAGCGAATTTTCGTGCCAAGGAAATAGCAAGCCAGTTCACGCGCTGGACACTGATCATTCTGTAACAGACGGAGCAGAAATCGCAGAGCAAGCAGCCGGCAGCGGACAGACACGGATGGGAAGGCGAACCCACCGCGAGAGCGTGGTTGCCCAAGCGCCGCGCGACAGACTAGTTCTGTACGGCCCGACCAGAAGAAGGCACCAAGAAGGGATTGCAAGGACCTAGTAACCCGTAATGGTGGCTGTACGACGTGACAAACGTACCACACTCGGCCGCAAAATACAGACTGCGCTAAGTACCTTCTTTCTGATAGGGGTAAATCATAACCTTGAGCATCTTCAATATTTCGCCTTACATCTTCAAGAATTGAGAACCACACAGAGTCTGATATGCCATTAGAGGTGTAGTCAAGGCCTAAAATGCGAAGAGAATTGCTCTTTTGAAGACTGAAAAGGGGACTTAGTCGTGTCTGTGGTGAACCAATGAATAAATAACGGCATTTTGAAAAATTTAGCGCAGCACCTGAAATATTTCCGTACTCAGTGAAAATTCGAAGGCTACGGGTTAAGCTATCTTCATTCTTGAGATATAATGTGATGTCATCGGCGAAGGCTGTCACTTTTACAACACCGCTACCAGGCAGTGGGAGACCACATACGTAAGGGTCTCTCACTATTGAGCGCAGAAATGGTTCAAGACTGAGCACAAAAAGTACTGGGGATAGAGGGCACCCTTGACGAACGCCACGAGTAACGGGAAACGGTGCACTTTCTCGACCATCAAGGAACAATGTACTTCGGATATTTGAATAGGTATTCCTAATAAGTTGAACAAAATTTGACGAGAAGCCGAACGAGGTCAGTACGTTAAAAATGTAGTTATGTTCAAGGCGATCGAATGCCTTTTCTTGATCCAGTGAAACTAAGAGACCACGTGCCGACCTGGTCAGCGTGTATGTCATTATGTCACGAGTAACGAACGAAAGACTGTGTATCTCTCTGCCAGGGACTGAGCATGCCTGATGGTGTCCTATTAGGGAAGGCATCAGGCTTCTCAAGCGCCGGGTGAGAACAGCTGTGAAGGTTTTGTAGTCAACGTTGAGAAGCGTGATTGGCCTCCAGTCCTCTGGACGATCTGATGACGGATCGTGCTTAGGTATCAGCACAATACGACCGTCCCGAAAACTGAACGGGAAATCAAAGCTCTCAAAGCATTGGCTGATAACCGATACGAAAGTGGCACCAATATCTTCCCAGAACGTTAGATAAAACTCCACGGGTAACCCGTCCGGCCCTGGGGCCGAGCCACGCTTCATTGAAGATAATGCTGCCTTCACTTCCTCGGCTGATGGTCGTGCACAAAGACGGTTAGCTACCTCAGGTGGAACCTGAGGCAGCCCACTAAGCAAAGTATGAAGTCCTTGAGAGCCAGAATCTATTTGCATGGTCGTACGCGCCATGTTTTCAAAATGCGTTGCAAAGAGCGAATAATCACGTGTGGGAGGTGGTGTAACAGGAACTGCTGTTGGGGCCGCAGAACCGAGTGCATTCGGCTGTCTAAAAAGCGAGTTTCTTGAAAAGCGCAGAACTTCGGGGTGTGCACACGGATTACGTCTGCATCGCCAAGCAGCAGCTGACACAGACGACGCCGCGATGAGGCGTTGGAAACGCCTCCGTAGCTCACGTTGCCAGGACAGCATCAACGGAGTCAGTTGATTGACCCGAAGGGCGATGCGGAGCTTCGTGGCAGTATCCGCCAGTTCCTCTGACATACGTCGTCTGAGTGCACGTCCTTCAACTGAACAGTGTAGACGCCACTGCACCTTAAGCGCATCCCATGACTCTCTGTCAGATCTAGAAACAGAGGCGCCTAAAACTCGTGACAAACAAGAGCGCGAGCGTGCGTCATGTAGAACGCGCATGTCCAGACGCCAGGGTTTTACTGATGAGGAAGCAGGGAAGCGAATTTCAAGTATTACTGGTTTGTGATCGGAAATATAAACAGGGGATGAAGGTAACGTTATCACATCAGACTGGGTGACATACTGAGCTAAACTGTTTGGCACATAGGCACGGTCTAACCTGCTTGACGACGCACCGCGTCGCCAGGTCCAGGCAAAGAAAGAACCATGAAAATGTTTATATGTATCTAGCAACGAAAAATGCTGGACGAGGCGACGCAACTCCCGTGCGTTCCAATCAGGGCGACCCCAGCCCGGGCCCTGCACATCTGCTCGCGTGTCTAAGACGCAGTTAAAATCCCCAACGAGCACCACGTGACGACCGTCAAGGAAATACACGTCCAGGTCACGGAAAAAATCATTGGACTTAATGGCCTGCGCGGGTCCATATATGCACAAAATCCGTAACCTAAATGAAGATAGTACACAATCAAATGCCAATATTCGCCCAGTCCCATCATAAAAGACATGATGATCTCGCAAGAGAGCTCTGTTGAAAATAATAATACCAACTCCGCTAGATCGTGATGTAGCGAAGGAGAAGAAACAGTCTAGGTTAAAAGTGCGTTTGAAAGTGAGGACATGTCCAATGGTGAAAAAATTTGTTTCTTGTAAACACAGTATGTCACACTGGTTTGCGCGGGCCACGCTAATAATTTCGGCTTGTTTTACAGGACTTCGGAATCCTTGTGCATTTAATGAAATAATTTTCAGGATGTCAGCCATAATTAATTAAATGTATCACCAAACTGACCTGGTCGTGTTGTTCAAGTCGGCGCCCCGGGAACAAGTCCAGGGGTTAAGCAGTCCACGCGTCACTTCTTCGACCCTCTCGAAGAAGGCCGAGGTTTTTTGGGCCGCTGTAACTCGGCACGGCGATCGGGGCCGCCGTCCGAGCCAGAGGCTGACGCATGAGCGCGCTTTACGTCTCGTGGGGCCGCCATTTCTATGTCGAGTTCATCTAGGCTCGGCGAGAGTCCAACGCTGCTATCAACTCCGAGGCTGAAGCTGTTTTCTGATGAGGACGATGTCGGTAGCGGTAGGACGGCGGGATTGGTTTCATCGTCACCAACAACCTCGGCAGCCGGGGGTCCACCCAGGTGCAATGGCTGCGCCGCTGTAGGAGATGCAACTGAGACTGATGAAGCCGCAGCAGACTTCGTGGGTACATTGACTGCGGCGATCGCAGGTTCAGACGCTATATCCGCGTTCAAAACTATGCTGGGATCAGGAGGAGTGATGGTAACAGCCGAAGTGGAGGCGCTTTCGGCTACAGCACGCGTGTCCCCTGTTATAAAGGCCAGCGAACATGGCGTGTTGCGATCCGCCACGTCACGGTCTTCTTTTTCAGTAGAGGAGGCCGGCGAACATGGCGCGCTGTCACTTCTCGAGCTGCATGCCTCTTCTTTTTCATTTCTTGACGCTAGCTCATGCGGTGTCAGTGCAATTTCTTTGGTTGTGGCGTCACGCGTAGTCGTAACCGCAGTTGACGCCGGCGGTAAGGGGGGAAAGGCTCCAGTAGCAGCGTCTGAGTATGAACGCCGCACAGGGCACGCGACCGTAGGGTGACTATCCCCGCAACGCCGACAAGGACGGTCACACCCGTCGCTTTCGTGGCCATGGACGCCACAACGGCCACAGAACGCTGTGGTGCACTGTGCACGGTAGTGGTCGCTGGAACCGCACCGACGACACAAGCGTTGCAAGCCGCGGTAGTCAAACGTTACACGATGACCAGAGACTCGCAGATAATTGGGGACAGGTGTTGTGGTGCTCATTTCCATACGCACGAAGCGTGTGCCCGTGAGCACGCCACGTCGTCCGCTCATGAGACCAGCGCTGACAGACAGAACCTTGCCGTATGGTGATAGTGCCTGGACGAGGACTTCGTTCGGAACGAAGGACGGCAAAAAGAGGCAGGTTACGTTGGTTACCTGCGGGCCAACGGGAACGACGGGACAACGCTCGCCACCGATGACGAGGCAGCCAGCATCGACGATTAGAGTCATGGAAGCCATGCTCTTGACGGTGACTTGGAAGTTGAGACCTCCCATGTGCTGAACGCAGTAGACCTCAGAGAGGCCAACTATTGAGGCCGTCGCGTCGACGACGGTCTCGGGACCATTCCCCGTAGGGACAACAACATCGAAGACGTGGGCCTTCGAGGGAGTCCATGACGCTGTAGGCGCCATGGCGTGAGAGGCGGACGTCCCCGACGTGGAACACGCAGGGGCGTCGGTAGAACCGCTTGTTCCGTGCGCTTTCTTCTTCTTCTACCAGGTGGTTCTTCTACCACCAGGCTCTACCAGGTGGTCCACTGTCTATGGAGCCAACTACCTAACGAAAAGTGCGCTCCTGATACTTTTCACGAACTCCATAGTGGCCCAGGATTCTCTACATAAGTTTCTCTTCATTTCCAGAACGGAAGTGCGCTTATGCAATTGCTGATGAAATATTATTAATTTTAAATTTCCGCTGACACTGTCTTTATAAGTACACCTTCTTTGCTATAAAAAAATGCTATAGGCTTCATCTTTCGCTAGATGAGTATTTGCGCGTCCACTGCGTAGCTTGATAGCGCACCAAGGCAAAAAATTAATATGCTTTTACCGCTAAACACATTAGCGTAAATCTGCCCGAAGTGGCAACCATAAAGGCACCGCCACGTTCCTGCCTCCCATTTCTGCCATGCTCACAATAAATCATGCGAAAACTAGCATTACACCGTCCATAGGGACAGTGTGTAAACGTCCGTCAGCGTATCGTGGAGAAATATGCCATCGCCATTTATAAAAAAATTTAGGTAATTATTAGCGTGCCATAAAGGATGTCTTTGCGGCCACCTTAACTAGATAGCGCCTCCATAATCAAGGTAGCCTCCGTATCGCTTAGATTGCGCGTCTCGTCTGAATGGCATCTTGTCGTCGGCGCAAGGCGGCGGCGCAAAGTAGCAACATGGCGGCGTCCTGGCAGTTGCACGTCTCAATGCATGAGTGCCAGATTTGCTTATGTTGCCTCGATAGGTGAACGTTGTGGCCTGTTTTATGTGTGACGCCAGTCGTGGCAGCTCAGTGTGTGAGGCGCTTCACTGCTGAGCGCAAGGTCGTACATTAAATCGCGGCCATGGCGGCTGAATGTCCACGGGAAAAAGAAACAGAAATACGCGCGTGTGCTTGGATTCAGGGGCACGTTGAAGAATTCGAAATTGATAACCTCACTCCGAGTCCCTCACTGTAGCGTGCCTCATGAACAAAGCGGGCTTTTGGTGCGTAAAATCTAACCTTTAAATTTCTAGCGTTATGAGCGAGCAAAGTTTCAAAAGTGTCAGTTTCAGCCACTGTATATATTTCGTGGGCAAGTGCTCTTATCCCACCCTGTGTCTTCTTCCCCCCCTTCACCTTACTAGGGCGAAGGAAGTTTTGGTTAGAAGGCTTCGGGCCAGCGTGGCCCTTATACCAGCTGTGGCCTCAAAGTGGAAGTGGTCGTATTTACCAGTAGGTGCCACGTGTCCAGACTACTCAGTGCCCGTGACGGATAGGCAGATGCCGCGTACCACCTAATACGCACAGGTCCAGGCTCACAATTGGAACTCTCGCGTCTCCTATTGCAACCTTGCCTCCGCTACATGCAGTGTCGCATCCAGCTATGACCGCTGGGCACATGGCAATAGATTCCCCAAAACACAGCTTCAATTAGTACACTACACAGGCCTTACAATACAGATATAATAGAGATATACACATCGACGATTAAGTCTTCAGGACAAGTCGTGATCACGATAAAAACATATAAAAACGATGTCTTCGAACGCGTTATGCGCTGTTTATCAACCGTGTCTGCGAGTGCCATGGGAAATTTCGACGTCGCGCCGAGTTTGCATCTGGCAAAAATGGGGGTCCTAAGATGTTTCATGCATGGCGAAATTTTTAAATTTTCAGCTGTAGTTACATGTGTAAAGAAAACTGGCGTCACACTTTGTACCTGTTTTCCATTTTTACGCACAGTTTGTACCATTACCAAAATTCATTGTTGAGCTAAACAAGACACTTGAACATATTGTTTGAAAAGAACAGGTATGCCGTGGGTAATGCGTAGACGACACCAAAAGCGTCAGGTTTAACCACAGCTTCTGCAGTAAATTAGGTATTCAAGTAGGGCGGGGGCGTTTTAAATGTGTTTCATGAAAGGGGGGGGGGGGCTGCAGAATTTAGCACGCTTTCCAGGGACCACTATTATTGACCTAAAGATTACATTTTATATTGCCTTCGAGGCCAGGCACTCATGAGGTCTGGCCGGCATGAGCTGACAAGCGAAGTGTATACGACTCGCGCTAACGATAGTGTCTGCACAGTATCACAACGTTACATGCCGCGCAAAGTGCTTAAATTTCAAACCAAACGCCGTTTGCAGTTCTCCGCGGGGGCGCCGCCTCCCAGCTAGGGAGAGCATGTTTATATCGCGCAAGTGCGCCTACGTACATGGCAGCCCTGTGACGTCGCTCATAGTGACACGTGACAAAAAAAAATATTCAAGCTGACATCATCTATTCGTTTACTATGTTGTTTCAATGGATGACTTAGAGTGAAGAGAAATAATGAAACACGCAAGCCGAATGTGCTCGTGTTTTCCTTTTACTTCGTGCCGTATGGTAAGAGAGATGTACTTCCATTGTGTCTCCTTGTTTCTACGTCACGCATGTGCGCGCACAGAACACCAAACTATGTCGTTTTTACTTGCGTATTCCAGCGCCGCCGTCACGCCTACCTTATTGCTCGCGATTAAGGCGCTGATCAGGTGTTCTTATGCATGCAGAGCGCGAGAAATCACTTGCTGCTCAAAACAAGACAGACAAAAGAGCTCGCCCGCGTGACCGTCACAGGAACTGCGCCAATCAGTGAAAATATGACAGAGCAAATAGAAGGCAGGACCGGTGACGTATCCGTCAGGCGATCCTCCGGCCGAGGCATGGGAGAGCGCAGGGACGGAATTTTGCTTACTGAGCCTAGAGAAGCAAAATGAAGAGGGTGTCTATTTTGACGGTTACGCTCGTCTGCTGCTATCACGGATTAGCGCCATTGCAAATATTTCGATATCTGCTATTAATGATCTAATTTAAAGAAGTGTTGCCGGAGAACACTCCTTAGAGGGCACATAACCACTTCCAAAGGATAAACAAAATTTCCTTGTGGCTTGGTGAGGGTTCCTTAGAAAGGGCGCTTAACACAGCACTTGTGCAATCGAATTTATCTGCGCGTGCTTGTATACCAGTTTTTGTATTAAAGAAGGTAACAGTTTCGTCCAAATGGCGAAGCACCTCATTGTTATAGTGAAGTGCTAGACAACTACGCATCGTGAGGTTGATAGTTTTGTGGGCTACATAGCTCACAGTAAACATTTTCTTGCTAAAAAAATAGCGAGCATGATGTCACGTCCGCCTACTCGAGCATGAGCATCACTGTGATTATGAAGTACTGTCGGCATCAGGAATGGAACCCTTGGAGAAACCTCTTGGTTCAATGCCTGTCAGACACAAGAGCTTACGCGATCTCTAACACTAGGCACGCTGGAAGACAACGCACGTGAAGCGACATGCCATCTCGGCTCGCCCAAGTATACACCCGCCGAAGATTACCTCCAAGGTACCTCACACCGCCAGGGAATGTGCTCAACCACACGAATAACCATGCACACCTACGGGCGCCCACCTTCCCACCCTGTCCCATATGCGCTATACGCGTAGTGCACGCCGATGGGCGCGCCGCTGGTGGCGGCCTTGCGAAGAACACGCGGATGAAGAGCCAGCCGCGCGCCGTAGTTCGTTGTGTCGTTGACAGTGGTTCTCTGTCTTATTTGCGTTTTTAGAGCAAAAACCTGGAGGACGCTTAAGCTTCGCCTTCAAGAGTGGAACGCGACAGCGTTCCCGTCGACCCGCCAAGGGATGTGAGACAATGGGCTTCGGCGCAGCGACTACGCGCTCCGCATCGGACGCGGTGAGCGTCGAGCAACGCAGCGTTCGGCGCGGCAACGAAATGTGCGCCTGAGCAAGCGACGCACGCCTGAGCCTTAGAAGAGCTCGTTTCTAAGGCAACACCGCATTCACTAGAGGCGCGTTTGTACCGCTTTGAAGCATGGAACTCGTGGCTCAGTGGTAGTGTCTCCGTCTCACACTCCGGAGACCCTGGTTCGATTCCCACCCAGACCATCTTGCAAGTTGTTTTTTATTCATGAAGGGCCTGCTGGGATTTATCGCTCACGGCCAACGCCGCCAACGCCGACACCGCCGCCGACGACACCGGCTTTTCTGCGACACGAGCTCCTTAACGCTGTCGCGTTAAAATGGGCAACGCCCTTCCCATGTTTGGCGTGGTCAAAGCTTCAAGGAATGTCGGAGAAGAATTGTTGCCGTGTGGGGGGCTCAAATGCCGGCGAAAACGTGCCGGCGATACGATTCTGGCATTTTTCTGCGGGACGCACCTGGCACGTAACACCGGTAACATCGTATTCATACCCGATTCCACAGAGGTCAGCTTCTTCCCTACAGCTGTCACCACAGAATAAGCAGTCTGGCACCCGAACAAAGGAGAAATCGCCGCCGGGAACTTCAGCCATCCTTGCTGCAAAGGGTTGTCGTCTGCTACTACTCCCACGCGTACAGTTGGAAGCACCCGCTAGGTGGCTTTCAGTGGCGCCTCTATAGGCGGTGCACGGGGCGTATACCATGGCCACAATACATACATACATGCATGCATTCATAGTATATGTACATACGCAGTGCACAAGTATCCGGAAGAATTTAGCTTTGTTGTCCTTTTGTTGAGCAATGTCCATAACTTGTACAATCTCGAGGGCCGAAATAGAAGGGCAACTTCTTGAAATGCATGAAAGGATTTCAATGCGGGCTTAGAATCGATAAGCCCTACCCCTAGTTCAACTCGAGGACACACTTTATTCATTTATTTATTTAATAATACATACTGCACCCTCAATGAGGCTATTGCAAGTGTGGGAGGAACAACAAACATACAAACATTTATAAACAAGAATGCGTGAATTGTTTGAGTGGTAACGAACGGATGTTGCCCGGCAATGAATTTCAGGCTTCAATTGTTGATGGAAAAATACTCTTTTTAAAGGAATCAGTGCGGGCAAAAAAGGTTGAGATATTTAGCGCATAATGACTTCTCGTACACGAGGGTTTGGAAAAAGTCAAATATTTGTCTAGAGAGGAGAGGCCAGGAGAATTGATTGAAGTGGGAAAGAATTTTCGGCATTGAAGTTTGCGACGCTCTGCAAGAGGAATAATACCAAGAAGGGCAAGAGAATTAGATGGTGAAAATTCCTTCTCATATCTCGTACAATCAAGACGCAGTGCCTTTTTTGCACTGATTCTAGTTTTTTGACGTCACAGTGCATTTTTGGATTCCATACAAACCAGGCATTTTCGAGGATGGAGCGAATGAGGGTTTTATATTGTATGAAGTTTAGTTTATATGAGGAGCAAGACGCAGCGTTCGGTGTAAGTAACCAAGATGTTTAAGGGCCTTGTTACAGGCGACATCAATGTGTTTCGACCATGACAAATCATGTGTTATTAGGATAACGAAATATTTGAATTCGAAGACCCTATTTGAAGTAATATTCTTAAACGCATATGCAAAGAATGAAGGACATGAGCATCGTGTAAAAGGTGTGCAGACAGTTTTGGAAAAGTTGATATTTATTTGCCATGCTTTGGACCAGCTACAATTCCATTCAAAAAACTTTATTAGTGTCCTGAAGCCCTGTCTTTTCAGACCTAGGCGGGCCGCGTCCACGTCGGCACCGCCAGGCCGAGCCTTATGGCGTCATCGTGGACCCTCTGGACAGCCCGTAGCTGATCTTGATATAACGAGCTTGTTAGAATCATCAGAATAATTGTTAAGGCCAATATGATCAGCAGCATATTTAATTTTGTGATATAAAACACTGTCATCTGCAAAAAACCCTATTTTAAAAAACGTGTGTAGGGGTCGATCACTATTATAAAGCAGGAATAAAAGAGCACCCAGTGTTGAGCATTGGGGAACCCATGATGAAACAGGCATCAAGGGTGAGTTAGCAGAGTTGAAGCATAGATATTGCGAATGCTGGGAAAGAAAGCCCGATATCCAGCCAACCAAAGGTACATTTTAATGCAGTGAACAGTTTGTACATAAGTTAAGCGTTTGAGACAGTGTCCAAGGACTTTGTAAAGTTTGATACCTGATTCCCGTTTGCCTGCTCACATATGCTGTAGCTAAAGACCCCGTCATTTTGACGTCCTTACCGTCAGCTCCCTTTCTTTTCCCCTTCTATTCACGACGCACGTAAAGTTGAGGTACTTCCCTTTCTGGATCGGTTTAATTACAGAAGTCACGTGCCGACATCATTGACGCTACAGAGAGTGCGTCTTACGCACCAGCATTTTTGCTAGTGAGCTTCTACATCTGGCAGGGAACGGGTTCCTCGAGAAGGACGACGCATTGGCTCTATTTCAAATTCCGGCCGTTCTGGCTCCATGCAGCCGCTTCAAATTTTGCGGACAGAATAAGCGCTCCTCAATCTAGGCGTCTCGCGTGTCTGTTAGCTATGCCCCAGCCTGGTGAGGCACCCTTTAAGACAATGAATGCTCCATACATTTAGGAATACTGACCCTGGCGAAATTGCCATAAGTGTCACAAAAGTCCTTCATAAAAATCTTGCGTTTTGCTAAGCCGCGGATAATTGGACCTTTTCAAATCACTGAATAAGTTTCGACTTTCGTGGAACGTTCTTCAAACGTGGAACTTCTGAATTTGTATGTATTCTTCAGTAATGCAATTTATAAGAGAAAGTCTATCGATAATTGCCGGTTCCGTATTTGACACTCGAAAGGTATCTACGACCAGTTGGGTTTTTTTTCCCAACACTTGTATGCTAATTGTTCTGCACCTGTACCGCATGACATGTGGATTTACTTTCAATGAGCTACAAGAGCCTTATCAGGAGGCAAATTATTTATGACTTATAACCAGTGGTGGGAACCATCTGGTCACGTTCCTAAACCCAAGCTTTCAAAAATCTGACTCCTTTCTGTTATCCAGCTACTTTTGCAAATGGCGTCAAACTTCTCAACCTTCTCGCATTACTCGAAATGTCGCCGACAAACTATATATCCGAACTGTTACGATGGTGTCCGTGTTCGCTGGCAGGTACGTTTGAGTATCCATTTATACGTCACTTCCGGTTTTTCACTGAAAAGTGACACATCGCTCACTGGGCGCTTTTATTTGACGAAGCACATTATGCTCCATAAACGAGAGGCACGAAACCTTCGATTCCAAATGCGCATGCGTATTTAAACAGCGCAATATACCTTCGCGCGCATTTACTCGACAAGCAATAATTTGAGGAGAAGTGCATATCGATAGTGATTAGATAACAACTGTTTTCCTGAAGCAAAAATGCCATACACCGCTTACAGTTGTGCGGAGATGAGAAGCATGTCAAATAACGAGAATACTTCTCGGCTAGCGCTGGACGTGTTTCTCATCAGTAATGTTCGCTGACTGGGCTGGGCCACCGTCGAGGAAATAGATGAGCAACGGCTGAATTAGGCAACAGGCAAGATATACCGACTTAGCAGATATTTATCGCTGACAATGACAGCTGTGCACTTTCCCATATGAGCTAAGGTATAAAGAACCGCTAAAAAAGTCGCAGTTTCTCCCGAAAGGCAAATCTTCGATTGCGATAGCAAATTTGTGGGCAGCTATACTAGGTAAGGAAAGTAGTTTTGTCGGCCGTATTACCTTGGAACACAATCGCTTACTAACATAATTAACAAACATGGTGTCAGCGCGGACAATCAAAGCAAACATGAACACATCAGACTGAATAAGGGGGGACGTGCTGTCAAAACGCTGATGTAAGCAAGCGGGAGTAGCAGTGAGCCAAGTGACCTATGTGCGGTCTTTGACCTTTGACCTTTGAACGCAAGAGCGGCGAGAACATAGCGCGCACATAGGTATGAGCCTTCTGCAGGTTCCTTACAAGATACCGCGCGCGCGAACGGGGGCGGCCGCGCAAAGTACGCACTTGTTGGCGAAGTCGAAGCTGCTCCCTAGTCCCTAGTGCGCTGCCTCCCCGCTTTCCTCCACACATGGCGCGCGCGATATTGAGCCGCGATGGTCAGCTCCCTTGCGCCTGCAGTCGCGAAATACGCGGTGGCCGCCGGAGCACAACGCCGCCCCCCTCTCTCTCTCTCCCTCTCCTCTCTCTCTCTCTCTCTCTTTATACCATCGCGGTCGCAGGATTGAGCTGCGATCGCTGACTTCCTTCGCCTGCTTTCACTCGCACATACAGCATACGACGCGCCGCGAGGGTGTTATCGTCTTTGTGCTTTACAGGGAACAACACGCCACCGGCAACAGAAAAACTGCGCCTAGAGTGTGCATATAATATTTATCGCAATAATATGTGTCACAATGATAAATGCCTCCATCTACAGTTGGCATACTTTCCAGCTGCAAGCCCGCTAGGTCCAATTGGAGGCCTTCTGTAGAAATGTTACACGCACTCTTGTGCTAACATCCGCACCTCAATGAACACAAGCCCGTCGGGACGTACCATCGGCATCGAAATGCCCAAGCCAATCCAATTAAAACCAGGTCGGACGCACCTAACTGCTTCACCTGCGACTGCTCTGGCCTGATTTAAGAACGCGCGCACATTACGGCATCCGGGACTTTTTGTTTTCTAGGATGATGTGAGTTTGGCCCACTCCTACGCTTCTGCAGCACCTCACGCGGGACTTTTCAGTAGCGCAATTATCTACATTTCGTTTATTCCTTTCACATAGATTCTGCCTCATCTTGAGCAACTACCACTTTTCCCGCACTTGTCACAGTTGGCTTGGTCACTATAGAAATTATCATTTATTTATTTCACCTGAAGGGCATACAATGCATTATAGAGGGGATGGGCTATCAATATAAATATATGGGAGAAATGAATATGCAAAATAAAGGACGAAAACACCTCGAGCAAAGGAACAATGCTGTCACAAAAGAAAATCTACGCGGAAGGTAATTGGTGTCTTTAGACGTGCGAAGGCTGTAAAAGAAGCAGAAGAATGCGTAAACTGAGCAAACATTGGCACAATGAAAGAGGGTATTTAGAATATGCTGGCGAGTGACCTGCGGAAATGATCAGTGTCTGTAATGATGCCTGACGAAGCAGGAAGGTGGTTCCGGTCGTGGCATGGTTTAGGAACGAAGGACAGGGAAAAAGTCACAGTGATATTAAGCTCGATGCTCTCTTTGTTTCTTTCTTCCTTTCTTTCTTTCTTTCTTTCTTTCTTTCTTTCTTTCTTTCTTTCTTTCTTTCTTTCTTTCTTTCTTTCTTTCTTTCTTTCTTTCTTTATTTATTTATTTATTTATTTATTTATTTATTTATTTATTTATTTATTTATTTATTTATTCGATTACAAGTCATACAGTCAAACATTTTGTCAGCCCGCCAAAGCAATTATGCTTTTGAGCGGGACTGGGCAGCGCTCTGGCCCATATGGCACAGTGTTGTGCTCACTCTTCTGGGCTTAACCTTCCGTTTGAGCGTGCGCGTTTTGAACGCTAGCTAGCTTTGCTTGCGCCGGCAACGCAAATCAACCTGGTACTCTTTTTCTTGCTTCTGTCTTTCAACCGCGCCGTTTCTTAGTACGGAATGGTTTATTTGGTTGATATGATTGCGAACGATCTTTACTTGCGTCCATCGAATCAGTGTCACGTGTAATTTCGTAAAGCAGACGCAAGACGCATTCTAAATCAGGAAATCTTTTTTTTTTGCTCTATATAAATGCTCGTTCCGGGGTTTTTCTCCATTCATCCAACATGGTGACACCAGGTAAGCAGCAGTATTTCTCGTACGAAGCTCCACTGAATGGCACCTGCTGAAAAAAATTACAAGCGTGTGTCATTTTGGCCTGTAGACCTTTTAGGAATAGTGCATGTAGGGGCGAAGCGTGTGAAACTCATGAATGGGCGGCATTACAAACCAAATAAATTCGCTTCTGCCTACACATGGCGTAGAGAATACCCGACTCATACAAAACAATACTATCAAATATGAAAACGTCTAATTTGCAAACATTCCCAATTCCCGGACATACTTTCGTGTGCTTTAAGAGCACAAATACACGTGCGATGGCGCTTTTAGAAAAAACTTGGCCTCAGCCGATGCGATGGCAGACAGAGGTGGCCACAACAAAGGCTCTTAGGTAGAAGACCGTGGTAGACGCTGGCAGCATTCCTTCTATTTGCACTCCCGACAAATGCGAGGGTGCAATGCCTGTTTTCAGTTTTTCAGAAGACAGAATTTTGAAGTTCTTAGCTTTTGAGCTCCTTGGCGCTATCTTTTCAGCGTTTTGCCGGTGCAAGCAACGTACCCCAGTGTTATCATTCCTGGCAATTGGTGGTCGCGTTTTCGCAAGCGTGAGTACCTAAACAGGGTATATGTTGGGGCCACAGAAAGTGTCATAAGCTTGTCCCACTGAGATTGAGTAAACGCCAAACTCACTTTCTCACCGTGACCAAGCCGCTTTTCGCTGACTGTGTCACAACGACACGCGCGGTGTGCGTGCCTCGAAAGTCTCTCAAAAAGTAACGATATTATCTATAACAATGCTCGAGATAAGTGAAAGCGCTAAAGCTTGTCCCGGTGAGACCCAGTGCATGCGAAACTTATCTCACTAAGCCGGGCGTGGGGTTACTGCCGATAACCTACCGGAAAAAGTTAAAATAATGTTAAGGCTCATAGAAAGCGTCGCAACCATCTCTCAGTATTAGTCATTAATTCAAATTAACCACGCCAAGACAGCCAAGCTGTATTTCGCTCACTGCGTAACAAGTCTCGGTGCCGTGTTATAAGAGCCTAAATTGGTTGAAATGCGTCGCATATTGTCAAACAAAATTTCTCACCTTCCTGCGGTTGAACAGTGCATTAACGCCGTTTCGAAGTGCACTACGAACGCAAAAATGCGCCGACAGCATATGAAATAGACTACATCCAAAAGATGCCGGTCGCCGAAGAGGCGAACTCCACATATGCAGCCGCCTGACTCGCTTCGGTGGCGTGTTGGCGCAAAACGCATGCATACGACGCGTATGACGTGCCGCTACTTGTTGCCACGTAACGCAATAAAAATAAATCGCAAAGTACATGTTCATTTTTTTGGAAAAGGCTTTAGTTTTAGCGGGAAGGAATAAATAAATAAAAAGCGGTTATAAATTGTATTTCACATTGTTTTTTTTTTCGGTGCTCACGTCAGTTAACGGATAGGATTAACACTGGGTGCGACGTGTTTCCGGCTGTCAGTCAGTTCACTTAGAGGCGAAGCTTTTTGGTTTTAGCGAGAAAAAATAAAATTAGGATTTAGAAAAAAAAATAAATAAGAATAAAATAAAAACTTCTTAGTTATAGCGAGAAAGACTAAAATTCGAATTGATTTCACATTCTTTTTGTTTTTTCGCTGCTCGCTTCAGCTGACTTGTGGGATGAACACTAGGCGTGACGTGTTTACTCTTGGCAATTCTTGTGGAGTGTCCCCTTTTGTTTAATTTCTTTCCCTATGGTTAAACAAGTAAACCGACGACTGAATAATTTTATATCGAACCAATCGGAGACAAAGATGCAACTGTGAGTGGAGCCAAAGGGTAAAGAAAAGCGCACTCTTGGTACGTAACCCGAAATTTCTTTCAGACGCTTTTTGACCCGATGCTTGCGTGAGCTAACGCATAGGTTTACGACTAGTGATTACGGGTTTCGTCTTGCCAGATCTTGTTGATTTTCTTTCTCTACGATTTACACAAAATTCCTTTCAGGTGATTTTTTTTTGTGCTTGCGTGAGCTAACGCATAGGCTTACGACTAGCAATTACGGGTTTCGTCTTGCCAGTTCTTGTTGAATTTCTATCTCTATGATTTACACAAAATTCCTTTGCGGCGCTTTTTTTTCGGTGCTTGCGTGAGCTAACGCATAGGTTTACGACTACCGATTACGGGTTTCGTCTTGTCAGTTCTTCTTGAATGTCTTTCTCTATGATTACACAGAGGAAGCTTTCGTATGTAGAGCCATGGCAATGTCGTCCGATTGTCGATGGAGCCAGCATCCAAAGGAAAAGCGCACTCATGGTACGTTACACAATCTCCATGGGTGCACTGGGATCTCCACATAAGTTTCTTCTTCAGTTCCCGAAATGAACTGGGTTATGCAAACGATGATCAAAAAGTATTTACGTAAAACATCC
This sequence comes from Dermacentor albipictus, assembly GCF_038994185.2. Lineage (NCBI taxonomy): Eukaryota > Metazoa > Arthropoda > Arachnida > Ixodida > Ixodidae > Dermacentor > Dermacentor albipictus. The sequence goes on along the minus strand of NC_091829.1, from coordinate 75,053,515 downwards.
ACAGCTCGCGTCTTTATATGGAGACCTCTTATCTTTTATTGAAAAATGCTAAACTTATCGTTTCGCATTACGGAGTATATCTGCCCGTCCACTAGCTTATTGACGCAATAAGGCATGACATCGTAATAATTTCACCGCTAGACATATTACCATAAATCTGCGCGAAGTGACAACAGGGAAAGTTGCCGCCTAGTTGCTACTTCCCATTTCTGCATGCTCACAATATTCAATACATGATGCGAAAAATAGCATTTACACGAGCACGTTCATGCGGACAATAAGTAAAGCTCCTGCATCTTTTGGAGAAATATTGGATGACCATTTATGAATCATTTCGCTTATTTTTATCGTGCCTTAAGTTTTGCGTTTGCAGGGGTCTGAGCTAAATCACGCCATCATAATGAAGAGGGGCTCAGCATCGCGTTGATTGCGCGTCTTGCCTGAATCGCATCTCGTCGTTGGCGCATGCGCGGCGGCGCAATGTATCCACATGGCGGCGTCCTTGCAGTTGTAGATTTGAATGCATGGGCAAGGTATATCCGAATGGGTTGCGAAGCTTCGAGCGAAAACAGTTCAGTAAAAATTTTCACCGACTTTGGCAACAGTGGTTATGGGAGCAGCGACTGAGGTGCAACTGCGTCTGTAGAGAAGTAACATTGGGAAATATAAACGCATTTTTTAATACAAGCGAGACACAGTCACATTCAATAAGGAGTAACAAAATTCTTGGTCAATCTTACACATTCGTGAGGAGTTAAGGAAAGAGTAGTTGATTTAGTTTTATTATTACTAAAAAATACATTTCTTTTCAGCGCCCACCGTTACGGGGGCGTTGACGCCGCGATAACTCTTAGTGCAATGTACCTCTTGAAGCGTGTAGAAAGGCGCGCTCGTAAAGTTCACCTCTTGAAATACGCCCCCCTTCCACGTTGTGCTTTCTTGCTTTTCGAAGTTTGTCGGAATTTGGTGACGCGGGGTGAATTCATCACCTATAGCACTCCATTATAAAGCTTTCGTCGGCCTCCAAAGAAAGTATGTTCTCTGCCGGGGTGCGACCTCGACAACCGTATGGTTGGTTTTTTCCTGCATTGCTTCCCACGCTGAATTCTCGTTACGCCCATCGAGCCGAATAGCGGAGCATTCGAATATATAGCTTTAAAGGCAGGCGAGCAAATGTTTCGCGCCTTCCAAAACAAAATGATGTCACTTCTGTTCTAACGGATATGGCGTCACATTATTTTTTCTTTTCCCGGAATTGTTCCCTCCAGATACAGATGGAGCGATCAACCTCCGTATTTTGAACGTATGGGCTCCTGAGGAAGCTTCGTAACAGGTATATTTACCTTGGCATGGGTGCAAGAGTTGTTTTTGTTAACTCGATAGGTGAGCGTTGGAGCCTGTTTTGTGTGTGATGCAAACCGCGGTCGCTTAGTGCGTCAAGCTTTTCACTGCTGAGCTCAATTGCGTACATTCAATAGCGGCCACAGCGATCGAATTTCGACGGAGGCGAAATGGAAAAAGAAGACGAAAAATAAAAATGAAACATAAACACGAGCTTGTACCTGGATTTAGGTGCACCTTAAGGAACCCGAAATCGGTAAACCCGCTCCGAGTGCCTCATTATGGCATGCCTCATATTCAAAGCGGGCTTTCGGCGCGTAAAACCGAACAGTACAATTTCTAGCGTTATGAGCGAGCAAAGTTTCAAAAGCGTCAGTTCCAGCCACTATATACATTGCGTGGGCAAGTGGTCTTATTCCACACTCTGTTCCCTTATCCCACTTCTGCTTCCTCCCTCTTCACCGTACTAGGGTGGAGGAAGTTGCCGTTAAAAGTCTTCGGACCGGGGCGGCCCTTACGCCAGCTGTGATCTCAAAGTGGAACTGGTTGCATTTACCGTGGGTTGCTACATGGCCAGACTGCTCAGTCCCAGTGACGGATAGGTAGATGGGTGTCACGTAATATGTAGAAGTCAAGGCTTACAATCGGAACTCTCGCGTATGCGACTGCAAGCTTGCCTCCGCTACCGTGACTCAACCAGCTATGACCACTGGGTGTGTGATAACAGATTCCACATAACGCAATGCTTCAATTAATACACTACACGGGCTTCACAACACGCATATATTACAGACATGCACATAAAGAATTAAGGCTTCAGGGCAATTAAGGCTTCAGGTGCGCCCATGTACGTGGCACCGCTGTGACGTCGCTCACAGTGACACGTGACTTCAAAAATTATTCAAGTCGAAATCATTTATCTGTTTACTATGTTTCTGCAATAGATGACTTGGAGTTAAGAGAAATCATGAAGCATATAAGTCGAATGTCCGCATGTTTTCATTTAACTTCGTGCCATGTGGCAAGAGATGTGCTTCCGTTTCGTCTGCTTGTTCCAATGTAACGCCGTCGCGCGCGCGGACAACGAAATTTTCTTTTTCTAGCATATTCCAGCGCCGCGATCATGCTCCGATGATGTGTGGTGCTTTATGGCGCAAGGGCCAGGTTTGGCTTCGTCATCTCACGGCTGCCGTGAGATGTAATAAATCGCAGTTAGTACGGATGCGTGGATGTCTGATTTTCCCTTTGTTAATTACTCCTCTCCACCTTGCGGGTTTCTCCAGAACAATTACGTCATGAAATAATTTCCAAAAGTATCTGCGCTACTCTCAACCCTGCTCACAGCAGCTGCATTTCTTGGGAGTGAAATGCGCAAACACCCTTTGTACTTAGATTAAGTGCATGTTAAAGAGCACCTGGTGGTCCACACTTCCGCTGTCCCCAGTAGGGCGAGCCTCATAATCGGAACATGCGTTCGGAACTTAAAACTCATATTTATTTATCTCAACCCCACTGTTTTAAAGATTTGGCTGATGTGCATGTCGAAAGGAACAACTCCAGTGAATTTCACATACATCCACAGTACTCCAAATATCGCAGGAGTTAAACTCTATGCTCAATAAGTTAAGCACGGAAATATCAATGACGTTCAGTATCGCCCGCCGTGGTTGCTATTGTGTAGGGTTGCTCAGCACGAGGTCGCGGAATCGAATACCGACCATGGCGGCCGCATTTCGACGGGGCCGAAATGCGAAAAGACCCGTGCACCTAGATTTAGGTAAAGGTTAAAGAATCCGAGGTGGTACAAATTTCCGGAGTACCCTACAACAGCGTGCCTCGTAATCAGATAGGGGTTTTGGCCCTCAAGATCCCATACTATGATTTTTGTGATGTCCAGTATTCAACGAAAGTTAGACCTAGTACAATGTCAGTGGAGCCAGTACTGTCGGAAAAACGCACTATATTATCGCGGAACGGTTAAGGCCAGAAGAAGGAATAAAGAATAGCATTGAAGGAAAGTGAACGACCCGATATACAGTCTAACAAAGAGCGCGCTGATTTTATAGCTAAACAGTTAAGCCCAGAAGAATGCATGAATTTCTATATTTAAACAACGCAGGGCAATCGTCAATTCGTCAATGGAGCCATATTGTGACGCAAAGTGCGCTCCTTGTACGGCACAAAAACTCCATGGGTGCCCTGGGATCTCTGCAAAAGCTTTTATTCGTTCCCGAAGAATACAGGGTATAAACAATTTCTAATCAAATATTAATTACGTGAAATATCCGGAGCTTGCGTCTTTATATCGAGATCTTCCTTAATGCTCTATAATATGCTCGCCTTCGCGTTTTGCTCTATGGAGTATACGATATTGTCCGTCCAATGCGTAGCTTGATAGCACACCAAGTCATAACATCCTAATTATTTGACCGCTAAACACAATGGACTACAAGTGCGCGAAAAACAGTGGCAACGGCAAAGGCGCCGCCAAGTTGCTACCTGACATTTGCGTGAGGCTAGCAATATTCAACACATCATGTGAAAACTAGAATGAACTAGTGACGGAATGAGTTCGGCGGGCCAACCATTGTTCCCAAACTCCCCAACGCGCTTCCTGGAACAGCTCCGAGTTCTACGGGGCCCCTCTGACGTCGTCTCCGGACATTCGAACGTGTGTGCATTTGTGTGCGTAGACCGTCCTGTGGGGAGGCGGCTAGTTTGCCATGACTAAACGAACGTTCGCATCACCTTGTATCGGGAGAGGACCGAGTGTTTAAAAACCGCTATTGTGCGGCTGATCAGGACACTCTCTCTCAAGTAGTCATGTTAGACTTATGTACTTTCTCAAACAGTCATGTTAGACTGATATAAATACTGTAAATAAAGACATATTCCTCGTTCTCGATGAGAAGCAGTCCTTGCCTTCATCAACGTCCTCAGCGTGGATAAGTTAGACGATGGCATGGGCCAACTACCTTCTAATTCATGCCCGACTCCAATCTTGACAACGGATCACGAACGATGGAATTGAGCCCCCAATCCTGACAGCGCTCAGCTTAAATTGCAGCTTCTATTACCGAGAGGGAAAAGAATCCTCACCTTGCCATTGACAAAAAGCGGTAAGAATGAGCGCAGGAGTGGCTTGTTTATGATCACCAGGGACGCAATAACCCGCCGATAAAAGCGAAGTTTTCACGAGCCACAGGCAAAAGCAACTCGCCACTGTAGGATTCTCATAAGTTGTGTAGCATTCTTCGGAACAATTACCCATGAGCCTTATACCAGGGTAAAAAGTATTGAAGCACTCTCCCCAGTGGCGTAGCTAGGTCGTCTGGCGCCCGCGGCCCATAGGTGTTCTGTCATCACCCCATCCCTGGTTGTACTAAGGAAGAGCAGGATATGGAAAATTACCCGGGAGGTGGTGGGGTGATGTTTTAGTGCCAGCAGAGACACCTTGAAAATCACAAATTCCCCCCCCCCCCCCCCTTCGATTTCGTTCCCTGAGATCGTGAATGTAGCAGGTATACACGCTGCCTTATTTTCTGCGCAAAATAACACAGGGTGTTGCACTGATAACTTGTGATAAGCGCATTTGCACATCTGCTGTAAGAATGGAACAATATGTATCACAAGTAGCAAAAATATTTTAGGAAAGTTTTGCTTACCAATTTTAGAGGAAATATCGCATTTGCAAAATTGAAGCCCGACAGTCGTCTGCAGCCCAAAAGCAACTCCTCAAAAATTGTCATAGGTACTACGGCGTGCAGTATTTTCGATGTGTGTAGCCCTAAACCCAAACAAAAATATAAATAGAATGTCAGTGACGCTGATCTCCCCACCCTATAAGAAAACGGCACCTACTTCGCGTTTACGCGGGCGTCAATGCTATGACAATTACAAAATCTATCATTGTAATCCATAAAAGCTTTTTGTATATGCTGTTTTGGGAAAACGCCATTATCCTGACTGCGGTACCACCACATTGTTTGGTAGCTCGGAACGAACCGACACTGAATCGATGTAGAGTCCACCTGCGACGGTTTCATGTTTTGCGAGACATGGAAGGGATAAGGCGGGAAATAACTGAACGTTCACATTCAGTTGTGTGTTTTACGTTATTTAACTGTTCTTAATAAAGTGTTTTTACTTTCTCGTCTGCAGATGGAAACACGGGACTCTATTCCTAAGCGCTCTCACTTGAGCGCGCTTTGCCTTTGTAGTTTTCCCTTCATTACTGCAGAAAGTTGTCTGCGAATATAGTTTCCTCCCAGGAATGGACGCCGATGCTGATACTGAAGTCGTTGGTAGCCGAACCAGGCAGATGTTCCACGCTGATGCATGGAAGTGGCCACAACTTGTTGTCCCTTTGATATAAGAGCAAAACTGTGAATCTGCGAAGTTAAATGATGAGCCTGTTTAACAGTATGCAAAAGTACACCTACGTACGCCACCAGATTTATTAAGGGCAGCGACGGCAAGTACGGCTAGCAGCCTACGAGAATAGCAACGTACCGATGTATTTAGGCCGCAGTCTCGTCGCTACTGACTTTTTTGGTTGTCCACTTTACGAAATGAAGAATGTTTGATTTCCAGCCCTCGTGGTAAAAAACTCAGTATACAATAGCAGTCTTCGCTGATCAATTGACTTATGCCTAAGCTCGGTCTGCCAGTAGCAGGAGCACTAACTCGGGGAATGTGCTGGGCCTAATCTCACCGGCTCAACGGGATCGACAACGACTCAAACTATGCTCGCAGCTCGTGAAGATTGAAGCGTGTGAGGCCAACAATGCAGCCACCGATTTCCAACCATGAGTCACCCATTTGCAGGGAACTTAAGTTCTCGCGACAGCAACATATCGTGTCAAACCCCCACCTCACTATTGTCGACATTGACATCTGCCATTAATTACCAGTATGCTCTGCGTATACATCTGTTTAACTTATAACACAATGTGTTCAATAGCTGAGGAGAAGAAAAAGCATCTGGTTTCAGGTGATTGAAAAAAAAAAATATTTTCTTAGAAATCTCCTCTACTCTCAACCGTGTTCATGGCCGCCGTACTTCGAGGGGGAGAAATCCGAAAAACCCGTGTACTTAGATTTAACTGCACGGTAATGAACCTCAGGTGGTGCAAATTTTTAGTGTGCCAGACTACGGTGTGCATCAAAATGAAAACGTAGTTTTGTCTCGTAAAACCTTATATTTCTTCATGTGAACCCTGCTGTCTCGAAGATGTGGTCGACCTGCATGTCCAGAGAAAGGTCTCCAGCGAATTTCACAGACATTTATTGAACTCCAGATATCGCCGGAGTTAACGCTTGTCGTAAAGAGTTAAGCTCAGAAGAATCAATCAAGTTCAGTATTGAACGAAAGTTGAAGACGTAATACACATTCAATGGCGCCACTGATAACCACACTACTTCGATGCTTCAGCACAGAACAATATATGAATTTTTGTATTTGAAAGATGCAATCACAGCAGAGCACGTCAATGAAGCCAGCACACTAAACGAAAGGAGCGCTCTTGGTTCGCTATACAAACTCCGAAAGTACCCTGGCATCTCTTGATAAATTTCGCTTCAGTTCCCAAAGATTTATTGCCAAGTGCAAACAGCGATCACATAATGTTCACGAACATATCCGCAGCCGCCGTCTTTATACGGAGATCTGCTTATCTCCTAACGAGAAATGCTAGTCTTCTCGTTTTGCTTGATGCAGTATGTGTGCGTGTCCACTAAGTAGCTTGATAGTCCACTAAGGCCTGATATCGTAATGCTTCTAGCGACTAAATGACAGCGAGTAAATTTCCGCGAAAAAAGGTGGCAACCACAAAGGGGCCGAAAAGTTGCGGCTCCCATTTTTCCCTGGCTTACAATATTCAGTATATGAAACTAAATCTAGGATTTCCACGAGCACGTCCGTAGGGACAATGTGCAAACTCATTCCGTGCATTTTCGAGAAATATCTGACCGCCATATATAAAGTATTTCGCTAATTTTGATCCGCGTGAAAGGATTCGTTTGCAGCCGCCTCAACTAAATCACGCCAGCATGATGAAGGGAGGCTCTGTGTCTCGTTCATTGCTCCTCTCGTGTGAATAGCATCTCGTCCTCGACGCCCGCGCGGCGCGCAAAGTATCAACATGGCGGCGTCCTTGCAGTTGCAGGTTTCGATGCATGGGCGCCATGACGAGCGTTCCCTATAGAGTTACTTTCTGCTACTTACTTTATCACCATGACCAAGCCGCTTTTCGCTGACTGCGTCAGAACGCCAGGCGCGGTGGGCGTGCCTACAAAGTCTCTCAAAAAGTTACGAAATTATTTACAATAATGTTAGAGATCGGAGATAGCGCTGAAGCTTGTCGCAGTAATGGTCAGAGCATGCGAATCTAACCACCTCACTAAGGCGAGTGAGGCGAGCCTGCCCAAAGACTACTGAAAAACACTAAAATAATGTTGAGGCTCATAGAAAGCGTCGCAACCATCTCTTAGTATGAGTCATTAACTCAACCATGCCATGAGAGCCGAGCTGTCTTTCGCTTACTGTATCACAAGACTCGGTTCCGTGCCGTAAAGCATAATTGGTTGAAATGCGTCGCAGGATGTCAAACGAAATTTCTCACCTTGCTGTTTGTTCAATAGTGTATTCACGCCGTGTCGAAGTGTACAACGAACGCAAAAATACGTCGGCAGCATAAAATCCAGGCAACATCCAAAATATGTGGGTCACCGAAGAGGGGAACTTCACAAATGCAGCAGGTCTCGCTCGCTTTGGTGACGATTCTGGAGCTAACGCAGCATGTGACGCGTACGTGGTGCCGCTAACTTGTTGCCAGAAAAAGCATGAAAAGAAATCGCAAAATATAAATTATATTTTATAGGCGAAACTTTTTATCTTTAGCGAGAAAGAATAAATTGAAAATAGAACGCAGTTCTAAATTCATTTCACATCCTTTTTTTTTGCACTGCTCGCGTCAGCTGACGTATGGAATGAACACTAGGCGTGACGTGTTTCCTGTTACAAATTTTTGCGAACTGTCCCCATTTGTATAATTTCTTTCCCTATGGTTAAACGGGCAAGCCGAGAAAAGTCAATGAATTTTCGTATTGAATCAAGCGGAGACCAAGATGGAACGAAATGAAGTCAGAGCCTAAAGAAAAGTGCACTCTTGGTAGTTACACAAAAGTAATTTTTCTAAGCTCGCGTCGGCTAACAGATGCGTTTAACACTAGGGTACGTATTTCCTGTTGCCAGTTCTTGCTGAATATACTTCTCTATGATTAAATGCGTAAGCCCAGAAGAATTATGTAGTGTCAGTGATGTAACAAATGGCACAGACCTGCATTACGGTCAATGGAGCCAGCTGCCTAACGAAAAGCACACTCTTGGTACGTTACACAAACTGCATAGGTGCCCTGCAATGTCCACATAAGTTTCTCTTCAGTTCCCGAACGGAACTGGGTATACACGAATAGTGATCAAATAAAATTCTATACTTACACTTCTATACTTGTCGCTTCGCCAAGTGGAGTATATTTGCCTGTCCACTACGTAGCTTGATAGCGCAGTAAGGCATGTCATGGTAATCATTTTACCGCTAAACACTTTAGAATAAATCTGCGCGATGTGACAAGCGCAAAGCCGTCCCCAAGTTCCTGCGTCCCATTTCTGTCAGGCTAGCAATATTCAATATATGATACGGAAACTACAGCATTTACACGAGGATGTCCATACGGACTATGTGTAAAGCTTATTCCGCGTGTTTTTGAGAAATATTGAACGGCAGTTTACGAGGGAAATTTAGTTAACTTTGATCTTGCGTTAAAAGAAGTTTTTGCAGGCGCCTGAATTAGATTGCGCCACCATAATGAAGGGAGGCTCCGTATCGCGTTGATTGCGCGTCTCATCTGAATTGCATCTCGTCATCGGCGCATGCGGGGCGGCGCAGAGTAGCCGCATGGCAGCGTCCTTGCAGTTGCAGATTTCATTGCATTGGCCCTAGAGTTGGTTATATTAGACAGTTTTAGTATTGCGCACGTTGCGTAAGCGACAGCGTTGCGTTCATAGGATCGCTACGTTGTGCAAAGTGCGCATGTGCAGAATGCACCACGAACGGTACGTGATGCGTACGCGACCGCTGCGTACGCACGCATCCTGATTCTTGCGTGCGGACGTGGGGAGGCTTGCGTGCTGCTCTCGTTGTTCCTGTCTGTTCGGGACAGCGCGAGATAAAAGAGTTTCGGGAAATGGTGGCGTCAAAGGCAACCAGCGCAAGGCTGTACTTTTCAACAGTCTACAATGTGGCTTAGCTGCCTGAACTCAACGCGCAGAAGCCAATCCCGGATCTTGCACGTTGGGAATGAGAAGCAAAAATAAGAACTTTGTTTTTGAGAAAGTGTTCAGTGTGCGCTGTTTGCGCGAAAGGCTCGACTTCCAGTGGGCGCAGTTCGTCGCAAATGACCGTGCTAACCAAAGATAGCGAGTACACAGTTTTTATATTTTTCGACACGATTCGTGTATTGCATCCGTATAAAATGTAGACTCTTTTAAAAGCCCAAATAAAGTTCGACGTAGCGTGAACGCGCGCACACGTTAAGGACTAAGTACAGTCCGACGTAGCGGGAGCGGGCGCACACGTTACATCACGTCAAAAAGAGCAACAGCTTTCGACCGGTGGTTCGACGCATTGGCGCAGCCAGCATAACCGGACTCGACCAACGCGTCCTGACGCGTCCGGCGTCGATTGACGCTCGACGGCGCGCCTGTAACGTCGGAGTATAAACGGGCCTGCCTCTAAATAATGTGGCGACATCAGCAGCGTCTATAGTCCGACCGATGCGGCCGCGGCCAACGCGTTCTGACGCGCCCGGGCATTTAACAACGCTCGCCCGCTTACGTGCGTAGGCAGGTAAAGCGCGGTCATGAGGAGATAAACGCACCGATTAAAAGAAACGTACAAACACTATCATCATCACTGGCCTATACCCCCATAAGGATGCAAGATGGATGACAAAAATGGATTATAAGGCAAGAAAGAAGGGTGCACTAAGAGAATTAAGGGGATTGCTCAGGCGAGTCATAGGCAATATAATCTAGATTGATGACGAGGCGCTTTAAGAGGACGACTCAACGAGTTAAGAGGGATGATTATCCGAAGTAGAGTAAGTGAATTAGGGGGATAGCTATGCGAATTAGGGGTTGAGTAAGGGAACTAGGAGGGATTTCTAAACCAAGTAGAATAGGCGAATTAAGGGAGCCATGGTGTCCGTCATGATTGCATCGGCACTTGGGCTTTCGCCTTCAGGTGATCATGGGGATAAAAGAAAAGACGCCGTGAATTTTTGCACCAGGTAGAACGCAATGCTGGAGATGCATAGGTTGCGGAAATGCGTATGTAGATGTAGATCAATTGTGACAGGTAGTTAAAGAATGTTTATATTGAAAAAGAAGTTTAAATAGGCGTGTGCGAGAATGCTAGGAAAATATACATTGCCTACCTGCATAAATCAAGCTGCCTCGGTGACGATGTCACCATCGCGTTTCAAGAAAGTGGCAATATTCATCATCAACAGCATCATCATTACTATCGCACCGTGTTTCATCTCTTGATGATAATGATGAAGATCAACAAATACGTAAGGGTCCTTTCGAACGGGCCGGCAAACTGGATAGAGGCTCGCCAAAGAATTAGCATAAAAACAAACACGCACCAGAAAACCATGTCACATACGCGCTCACAGGCACTACAGTGCTAGTGTGCCGTCAGTTTTAGGCGGTTACGGACACTATCGCCAGCTGCTATAGGGACGATCACATATCAGCCTACCCTGTCAAAAGGGAGAAAAGTAATTTGAAAGTAATCAATTACCCTTTTGTTTTTGATGACATATTTTCGCAGGGCTGTAACTTGCAACCTCAGTCAAAATATTTTGCACAGAAGTGATTGCAAGCGATTGCTTTTTTTATAGCTGAAGCTGTCATGGGCTCGTACCACTAGCCGTTCCGGTTAGTGACGGTGTCCGCTGGCGGTGTCCGGTGTCCGTAGCAGCAATCACCGGGAATTAGAGAAGAAATTCCAGTTCCCGCCGTATTAGAACCCTGGAGTGCTGAGCGGCAGTCAGCTACTCTACCAGTGAGCCAAGCCAGCGCTGCCTAGAACGCAGCGGGAAATCGCCCTATAAATGCGGCCTAGCCCGCAAGGAAGGAGACAGGCGATATGTCATGCGTGCTGCATGCCGTCGATGTGTGCTAATTTTGATTACGTTATTACACAAGGTAGAACGCCGTGTAGCAGATGCGCAGGCAGCGGCGCAAGGCAGTTAAAGAAAGTTTGACGCATACAACAATGCGAGAAAAATAGACATTGTGCAGCTGATCAGTGGGAACGGCGGACCGGTCCTAGCCACAACGATGCTGACCAGCACCTGCTCTTCGTTGTGCAGGTTAGTCCCTCTGTGACATTTAGCAGAATTAGCAGTGACCATCGTTGCGTTGTCGTCCTACCGTGCCCCCAACGGTGTATTAGGCTTGCTTACGAGTGCTTACAGGTGTGCATGTTACTTCTTTGTGGTGATATAGAAAAAAATCCTCGACCGACACAAAAGGAACTGTAAGGCCAACTGCTTGAAGGCCATAAAGCTACCCTGACAGATGTAACTGAAATGAAAGTGCAGTTATGCAACATAAACAGTGTACTCGCCAGCTTACAACGTACTCTAGAGGACGTGCAAACTAAACTCTCTGATTCTTCTGCAACCCTAGTTCAGGCCGGTCAAGTAGAAACCACGCTAAAGTTTTTATAGAAAGTGAAGACTTTCCAGACAAACGAATTGACAAATTTGGAGGACCATAGCAGGCGTTCCAATGTGATCATTTATGGGATAAAGGAGTTAGCCGACGAAATCGAATCTATAATGAAGGAACAGATTTCAAGAAAGTATTTCGAGGCAGGCTGGGTGTGAAATATGAGTCTATTGATCGAATACATAGGCTAGGAAAAAACAAAGGAAACCACCGGTCATAATTTACCTTCAGGATTACAGTGAAAAGAAGGCAATTCTTGCAAACTGCAAGGAATTCAAAGGGTCTGACATCTACACTCAGAACGATTATTCCCCCTACACAGTAAAAAAAAAAAAAAAAGAAAGCTCCTCTGGGACAGCTGTAAAGAAGACAGGCTGCTTAAAAAAAGAGCTTCATTGATCCACGATAAGCTTAAGATTGGCAACGATACTTTTTATTGGGTTTACTATCTAAACAGACGCCTACAAATTCCCCAAAGCTGCCTTCGAACTCCCACAACGAACGAACTCAACAATTCCTCAAACTCAAAGGATTGACGTGCTCCCCAAGGGTGACATAAGCAGCTCAGACTGATCATTGTTAATGCCCGCAGTTTTGAAAATAAAACTGATTCGTTGCAAATTTTAATACTGAAGCATGATCCTCATATTACTGTCTTGACTGAGACTTGGCTACATGATGAAATAAGAGACGATGTATTTCCTCCTTCCTATACAGTGGTCCGAAAAGACAGGCGCACCAGGGGTGGTGGTGTTGCAATCCTGATCAAAAATGGCATTTCTGCCCATCTCTTGGAAGATATCCCTGAGATTGAATATTTGCGCGTCAAGATACGCTTTTGCCGTAACAGCTGTAATGTTTACGCCATATACAGACCACGGGAAACTACTCCCGGTTACTTACAAAAGCTAGAGGATGTAATGAACAGGCACAGAAAGGATACCATTTCTGCGGGTGATTTTAATGCACCAAAAATCGAATGGGAGTGCCTTAATAGTAAAAACACGTTCAGCAAGCTTTACCAACATTGTCTATAGTATTAGGCTAGGTTTAACCTGAAGCAGGTGGTACGCGAACCGACACGCGTACAGGGCACTTGCTGTTCCATTCTCGACTTGGTATTTCGTAGCCAGGATTTTTCGGAATATTTTGTTTGTATTGAAGAAGGACTTTCCGACTACTGCCTGGTGAGCATTACCTTACCAGTTGTGCAGATGGCGCAAAACTATTCCTCAGTGCTTAGCTTCAAAGATTATTCTCATGCCGACGATGTGTCCATCGTAGAGCACATGGAAAACTGTCTTGTTGATTTTACTAGTACTGATGCCTGTTCTCTGTGGAATCGCGTCAAAATTATGGGCCAGTACTGCATGAACAAATTCATCCCCAGTAAAAATAAGAAAGTTTGCAAACGTACACCTTGGATGACACGCGATCTCATTCATAGAATAAACGCAAAGTAAAAAGGTTAAAAAACATGGGAATCCTTCTAAAATAAAACAGCGCAGAACTCTCTCGAACAGAAGCTGACTGCTTGGTGGTGTAATGAATGCGGTATGTTTATTAACGCTGATAAATCCGTATTTCTTCGTATTAATCGTAAAAAAAACACTAAATTTTTCTCATACGCTAGGTTCTTCAGCTCTTCATGAGACTAACAGTTACAAATACTTAGATGTTACTTTGACTGACACATTGTCGTGGAACATGCATAATAATTATATTTGTTCTTCTGCTTTCCGCAAACTCTGTTTCCTGAGGCACAAGCTGAAAAATGCCCCTCCTAATGTGACATTACTGTTATTTTACATTTATTAGACCAAAGTTAGAGTATGCATGTATATCATGTGGTCCTCCCACTACGTCAAATATCGCGCGTCTCGAAAAAATACAAAGAAAGGCATATAGGTTTACATTTCATAACATCGCAAGACTGGACGCTCCCTCTAAAATTATGACAAAACTCCATACCCACTCTTGAATCACGGCGAAAGCTGCTAAGGCTTGAATTCCTTTCCCTTCTTATGAACTACAGGCTTTAAATTAAACCATCGACTTACATAACGCCTGCAATAACACGGCACACAAGACAGAATCATCCGGACTCACAACACACTATTATGCTCGAAGTGACACGTTTAAATTTTCTTTTTTTCCCGGAACAATATCAGACAGGAACGATAGTTTACAGACACAGTGTGGCTAAAAATGTATAAATTTGTATTTGCTTGCTCCTAATTTGTTCTCTTTTGCTTGTATGCAGTCTATTGCCCCTCTGCTTGGACCGAAAGGTCTGCAGTATGTACTAAATAAAATAAAAATAAGTAAATAAATCAACCTGGGCACGTGACTATTCCACAGCCAAGTTGAAAAGCGGATGCCAATAAATCATCATCATAATAATTACCACCATTAGCGTCGTGTCGTGGCACTTGCCTTCCGTCGTGAGATGCGGGCCGCATAGTGTCTATGCGTACGCCCTTTGCATTGCAATGCAATGCAACTGCATTGTATTGCAGTTGGATAATATTACTCCAGGTGGCACGCCACGTAGCACTTGCTTAGGTAGTGGTACAAGGTAGATAGTTAACTCTTGAGGAACAAAAGGAAATCATTCAGAGTATAGATATTGATGTAATGAAAAACATGTGTGATGTGCCTGATTAATTCAAGCAGGCTAGGTGACTGTCGCTGTCCCGTTTAATAGGGAATGTCATTAATTTTCATCATCATCATTAGCATCGTATCATGCCATATCACACGCGATGTGACGTGCGCGAAGAGTAGCGCCGATATTCGCAAAGTTTGCATTGCGGTTTCGCTATATTCCACAAGGTATCCCGGCGTGTAACAGTTGCATCTGCATGTATCTGGTACTGGTTAAGTGAAGCAGGCTATGTGGCTATTTATCACCACACCGTTTTGAAGGGGATGCCAATAAACCATCATTATTATCAACATCAACATTAGAAACGTACCGTGCCACAGGTCAAGGGATGTGACATGTGCGCTACGTAGTGTGGATACCTCTGTTTACCCTTCGTGACCGGTTATGGCACCTCCTTGCAAGGTACGAACCGCTGCCGAAGCTGATCGCAGAACAGAGCACTGTGCACAGGGCAGCACAAGCCGCCACGCAAGCCGAAGCCGACACAAAGAGCGAACTGTTCGCACTAGCAGACTGTTCCTGGAGCCACCAGGGTACGAAAAGCGCACTCTCTGTATGCTAGACAAGCTCCAAACTTGAACTGGCAAGTCTACATAAGTTTGTCTTCAGGTCCCACAGGTTTCTGGGCAAATGCAGAGGGCGAACAAATACTGTTTAAGTAAAATATTCGCAACCCGCGTCTTTATACGGAGATCTCCTTTTCTGCTTACGAACAGAGCAATAGCTTTCTCGTTTCGCTTGATCGAGTAACTGTGCCTCTCCACTACTGAGCTTGATAGGGCAGTAAGGCATGACAATGTAATGATTTTACCACTAAACACATTAGAGTAAATTTGCGTAAGGGGGGGCAACCGTAAAGGCACCACAAATTGGCTGCCTCCAATTTTAGTCAGTCTAACAAATTCAGTATATCATGCCAAAACCAGCATTTCCACGAGCACGTCCCCTATTGATAATGTGTAAAGCTCATTCCGCGTATTTTGGAGAAGTATCGGACGGCAACTTATAAAAAATTTCGCTAATTTTGATCCTGCGTTAATGGATGTTGTTGCAGGCGCCCGAATTAGATCGTGCCAACAATACATTTACAATATTTGGACAAACTTTCATGTGTTGTTTTCCCATTTTGAATAAACTTCAACTTTAACAACTTGAACCGTGATGAAGGGAGGCTCCGTGTCGTGTTGATTGCCCGTCTCACCTGAATCGCATCCCGTCGTACGCGCATGCGCGGTGGTGCAAAGTAGCAACATGGCGGCGTCCTTGCAGTTGGAGATTTCAGTGCATAGGTGCTATGGCGAGCTTTCCATCTGGAGATGGTTACATTAACTTTATAGTTGAACATTCCGGACTTCTATTAATGGGATACCAGCCACGCTAGCTTACTGCTTAAGGCGTTTTGCTGCTGAGCTCAAGGCCGTCCATCCAGTCGCGGCCACAGAGGCCAAATTTTTATGGAAGCGAAATGCAAGAAAAAAAAAGATGAGAAGAGAGGACAAAGAAAAAAAAAACGCTCGGGTACTTGAACTTAGGTGCACGGTAAACAACCCCCAATAGAAGAAGTCACTACGAGTCCTTCATTGTAGCGTTCCTCATGAGAAAAACCGGCTTTCTGCGCGTAAAACCCAACATTGCAAATTCTAGTGTGATGAGCGAGAAAAGTTTCAAATGCGTCAGTTTCAGTCATTCTAAAGATTGCGTGCACAAGTACTGCTATCCCACCCTGCGCCTGCTCCCTTCCACTTCACCTTACCATGGCGGAGAAAGGGGTTAGGAGGCTTCGGGCTCGGGTCACCCTTACAGCGGCTGAGATCTGAAAGTGAACTGTTCGCATTTCCCACTGGTTGCTACGTGCCATATTCCATACTCCTAGTGGTGGATAGGCAGGTGCGTGCCACCTAATCTGTACAAGTCCGTGCTTACAATTAGAAAGCTCGCGTCTCTACTGGAAGCCTTCTTCCGCTACAATGTCGCAACCAGTTATGTCTGCTAGATACGTAATTACATATTTCACAAAACCCTACTTCAAATAATACCGAACGCAGACCTCACAGCACAGATATAATACAGATATACACATCAAGAATGATGTTATCGTGGCAAGCCCTTATCGCAATAAAAAAAAAAAAACTGCGGGGCTCATTTGCAAATTCAAGCCGTTTTGGCGGGGTGCAGCCACTCCAAATTTTGTATACACAATAGGCACTACGATATCTCGGCTTCTCGCTTGTCAATTTGCTATGCCCCAGCCTGGTGAGGCACCCCGTCAATTCTCCAAAAATGTTCGAGTACTGATCCTCGAAAAAATTACATAAGTGTAGTAAAAGTGCGCCATAAACCCCTGTCGCATTTTCTATGGCGCGGATTATTGGATCTTCTAGATTCAAAGAATAAGTTTCGACTTTCGTGGTCCACGGGGAATTAATATACGAACCAATCGCATGAACGAAGAGTCATCTTTGCATGAGTAAGCTCCTTCAGCACTGATTATGTTGCTGCTCAATTGGGGCGAGCGATTGAACGTTCTTCAAGTGTGGAATTTCTAGATGTTTATGTATTCTTTATTACTGTCGCAAACCTGAGTGGTATGTCTTGCAATTCACCTTTCTAAATAAATATAGCAAATATCGGATTCCGCATTTGGCGCTCCAAAGGTGCCTACGAAGAGTTCGGTTTTTTTACCAATCCTTTTATGTTAACGGCTGTGTACTTTCCGATATGAGCTAAGGTGTAAAGAACCGCCATAAAAAAGTTGCAGTTTCTTCCGAAAGGTGGTTCGTCGTTTCCGATAGCTAATTAGTAGACAGCCATCCTAAGGAAAGAAAGTTTTGTCGGCGGTAATAACTTCCAAACAATAGCTCACTAACTGAATTAAGCATGGTTTCAGTGCGCCCAAGCAAAGGAAATATGAACGCATCTCACTGGATAAGCGCAGGCACCATTACCAAAAGGCTCATGCAAGCAAGCGCTGCAGCCGCAGCGAGCCATGTCACCTACTTGCGGTCTGTTCATTCAA
Organism: Dermacentor albipictus; assembly: GCF_038994185.2. Classification (NCBI taxonomy): domain Eukaryota; kingdom Metazoa; phylum Arthropoda; class Arachnida; order Ixodida; family Ixodidae; genus Dermacentor; species Dermacentor albipictus. The sequence continues at coordinate 75,035,686 of NC_091829.1, read as the reverse complement.
CGCAAGAGCGGCCAGAAGATGACTTGCACAAACGTATGAGCCATTTGCAGATCCCTCTGAGGATACGGCGTGCGCGAACGAGCCCAGTGTTGCAAAGCACGCACTTGTTGGCGGAGTCCAAAGCCGCCCCCTTCTCCTTCCCGCGCTGCCTCCCCGCTTTCCTCCATATATGGCGCGCGAGATTGAGTCGCGATCGTCAGTTATCCTTGTGACCGGTCACGATATGCGCGGTTCTTGCCGGAGCACAACCCCCCTCCCCCTCTCTCCATCCTTTCCCCCCACACGGCCTTTCGCGGAAGACGGCGCGTTTGCTCTCCACTTTATTCCACCACGAGCGCCAGGTTGAGCTACGATCCTTGACTTCATTTGCGTGCTTTCACTCGCACATACAGCATACGACGCGCGGCGACGGTGTTATCGTCCTTGGACTTCATACGGAACAGCACGGCAACGGCGACGGCAAAATTGCGCCTGCTGTGGGCACATAATTGGTGTCGCAATAAAATGCGCCAAAGCGATAAAGGCTCCATTTCCAGGTCTCGGCATGCTTTCGCGTCGAACGTGCGCTATAGGTCCAATTGGGGGCCTGCCGCAGGAATGTTAGACGCACGGAGCACTCTGATCACTATCTCAACAAACAGAATCCCGTCCGGACTTACCACGTGCTTCGAAATGACAAAATGAATTCATTTACAACCAAGCCGGACGCACCTAACTGCTTCCCCTCCAATCTGTCTAGCCTGATTTCGGTGCGCGCAGGTATTACGGCATCCGGGATTTGAGTTCAGTAGGATGATACGAGTGTGACAGAGGGCCGTGCATCTGCTGCACCTCGCGCTGCACTTTTCAAAAGCGGAATTATCCCAAGTTCTTTTTTTTTTGCATAGCCGCGATCTAATTTTGAGTAACTGTGACTTCTCGCGCATTAGCCGCATTTGCCAGTATAGGATTTAGAGAGATAGAGAAGATCAAGTGCAACGGCAGGGAGGTCGACCAGACGAGCGTCCGGTTTTCTACCCTACACTGGATATAAAGGAAGGGATGAAGAAGGATTTATTAACCTATATATTGTACCCTAAGCGCATAGAATACATTAGCGAGGGGAGGGCCTATCACCGGATATATAAGCAAAAATTCAAATTAAAGAACTAGAACAGAATGAACATAGAAACATGTCAAAAAAAAAGTTATTCGAGCCAGTTAAATGGCGCCTCTAGACGTAGAAAGGAAAAAAAGGAACAAAACAATGTGTAAACTGAACACATAATAGCACAATAAAAACGGTATTCAGAATATGCTGGCGAGTGACCCGCGGAAATGATCAGTGTCTTTAATGATGACTGACGAAGCAAGAAGGTGGTTGGAGTTGTGGCAAGCTTTAGGAACCAAGGCCTGGGAATAACTGACAGTGTAATGACGCGGCATGCTAACTTGAGCATGTGGATTTGACGCGGTGAAATGGAGGGAGCTGGTCTCATGCGATGGGCGTTGAATACGTCATGACTGCGATACGTTCCATTAAAGAGAAACAGGCGTGACATTTTTCGTCTATTTGCGAGTAAGGGAAGGTTTAGACTGGATTTCATGCAGTTGCGCTGGCAACGCGATGATAGACATAATCAACCACTTTGAGCGATTCCGCACCGCTTCAAGTTTATTGCTAAGTGCCAAGTGACCGGGCTTCCCGACTTATGAAGCGTATTCCAGGTTGAGGCCAACACAAATTATAAGCTTGAGGACTGCAGGAGCTAGAAAAAAAGTTTCATTATAGAGAAGCTTTCGTATTTAACAAAGCATCAGCAAGCATACCAGTGTCTATGGACGTGTCCCCTCTTGTTTAATTTGTTTCTCCATTATTCAGAACCTTTCGTATTTAACAAAGCGTCCGGAATAGAGGCACTGTCCATGGAGCCAGCTACCCAACGAAAAGCGCGCTCCTGATACTTTTCGCAAACTCCATAGTTGCCCAGGATTCTCTACATAAGTTTCTCTTCATTTCCAGAACGGAAGTGCGCTTATGTAATTGGTGATTAAATATTATTAACGTAAAATATCCACTGACAATGTCTTTATAAGTACACCTTCTTTGTTATTAAAAAATGCTAGGCTTCACCTTTCGCTAGATGAAGAAGATTTGCGCGTCCACTGCGTAGCTTGATAGCGCACCAAGGCAAAAAATTATTAGGCTTTTACCGCTAAACACATTAGAAAACATCTACCCGAAGTGGCAACCATAAAGGCACCGCCACGTTCCTGCCTCCCATTTCTGCCATGCTCACAATAAATGATGCCAAAACTAGCATTACACCGTCCATAGAGACAGTGTGTAAACGTCCGTCAGCGTATCATGGAGAAATATGGCATCGCCATTTATAAAACACTTAGGTAATTATTAGCGTGCCTTAAAGGATGTCTTTACGGCCACCTTAACTAGATAGCGCCTCCATAATCAAGGGAGCCTCCGTATCGCTTAGATTGCACGTCTCGTCTGAATGGCATCTCGTCGTCGGCGCATGGGCGGCGGCGCAAAGTAGCAACATGGCGGCGTCCTGGCAGTTGCACGTCTCAATGCATGAGTGCTAGATTCGCTTATGCTGGCTCGATAGGTGAATATTGGAGCCTGTTTTATGTGTGACGCCAGTCGTGGCAGCTTAGTGTGTATGCGCTTCACTGCTGAGCGCAAGCTCGTACATTAAATCGCGGCCATGGCGGCCGAATGTCCACGGGAAAAAGAAACAGAAATACGCGCGTGTGCTTGGATTCAGGGGCACGTTGAAGAATTCGAAATTGATAAACTCACTCCGAGTCCCTCACTGTAGCGTGCCTCATGAACAAATCGGGCTTTTGGTGCGTAAAATCCAACATTTAAATTTCTAGCGTTATGAGCGAGCAAAGTTTCAAAAGTGTCAGTTTCAGCCACTATATATATTTCACGGGCAAGTGCTCTTATCCCACCCCTTTGCCTGCTCCCTCTCCCTTCACCTTATCAGGCCGCAGGAAGTTGTGGTTAGAAGGCTTCGGGCCAGGGTGGCCCTTACACTGGCTGTGGCCTCAAAGTGGAAGCGGTCGTATTTACCAGTGGGTGCTACGTGCCCAGAGTACTCAGTGCCAGTGATGAATGGGCAGATGCAGCGTACCACCTAATATGCACAAGTCCAATCTCACAGTCCGGACTCACCAGTTTCATACTGCAACCTTGCCTCCGCTACAGTGTCGCATCCAGCTATGACCGCTGAGTACATGACAACAGATTCTAAAAACACTGCTTTAATTAGTACACTATACAGATATACATATTGCTAGACAGCTGTTCAGCCTCAACGGTTTATTGCGCAGGTCGCGCACTGAAGATGACGCTGGCCATGATGATGAATATATACAGATAAAGAAGATGAAGGCGTAATACAATGCTTACAATATCAAGAATTAAGGTTTCAGGGCAAGTCGTTATCGCAATAAAAAAACATCAAAAGGTAGTGCTCGAACACGTCATACGGTGTTTATCAGCCATGTTTCCGAGTACCTTGGGAAAATAAATTTAATGTCATGCCGAGTGTGCATGTTGCGAAAATGGGGTTCATCAGATGTTTAATGCATGGCGAAAATTTTAAGTTTCCAGCTGTGAATGCACTTGTAAAGAAAACTGGTGCCACACTTTGTCCCTCTTTTTCATTTTTTACCCAGCGTTTGTACAATTACCAAAATAATTGTTGAACTAAACAAGACACTTGATCATATTGCTTGAAAAGAAGAGGCATGCCGTGGGTAATGCGCAGACCACACCAAAAGCGTCAGATTTAACCTCAGCTTCTGCAGCAAATTACGTATTCAAGCAGCCTGGGAGCGTTTTAAATGTGTTTCATGAAGGGGGGGGGGATGCAGAATTTAGCACGCCTTCCATGGACCACTATTATTGCCCTAGAGATTATATTCTCTTTGAGGCCAGGCACTCATGAGGTCTTGCCGGTATGAGATGACAAGCGAAGTGTATACCCCTCGCGCTAAGAATAGTGTCTGCTCAGTATTGCAAAGTTACATGCCACGCAAGGTACTTCAATTTCAAACCAAACGCCGTTTGCAGTTCTCCGCAGGGGCGCCGCCTCTCAGCGACAGAGTCCATGTTTATATCGCGCAATTGCGCCTACGTACATGGCAGCCCTGTGAAGTCACTTACAGTGACACGTGACTACAAAAATTATTCAAGCCGACATAATTTATTCGTTTACGATGTTGTTCCAATGGATGACTTAGAGCGAAGGGAAACAATGAAACGCGCAAGCCGAATGTCCTCGTCTTTTTCTTTTACTTCGTGCCGTATGGTAAGAGAGATGTACTTCCGTATCAACTTCTTGCTCCCACGTCACGCATTTGCGGGCGCAGAAAACCAAACTATGTCGTTTTTACTTGCGTATTCCAGCGCCGGGGTCATGCTCTTTCATCCTCTCACGCCTACCTCATTGCTCGCGATTACGGCGCTGATCAGGTGTCGTTGTGCAGAGCGCGAGAAATCACTTGCTGCGCAAAACAAGACGGACAAAAGAGCTCGCCTGCGTGACCGTCACAGGAACTGCGCCAATCAGTGAAAATACGACAGACCATATAGAGGGCAGGACCGGTGATGTATCCGTCAGGCGATCCTCCGGCCGTGGCAGGGGAGAGCGAAGGGACGGAATTTCGCTTGCTGAGCCTAGAGAGGAAAAATGGAGAGGGCGTCTATTTCGGTGGTTACGCTCGTCTGCTGCAATCACGGGTTAGCACCATTGCAAATGTTTCTATCTCTGCTATGAATGATCGAATTTAACGAAGTGTTGGCGCAGAACGCTCCTTAAAGGGCACGTAACCGCATCCAAAGGATAACCAAAATATCATTGTGGCTCTGTGAGGGTTCTCCTAAAAAGGGAGCTTACCATAGCACTTGTGCAATCGAATTTATGTGCGCATGCCTATGTACCCGTTTTCGTATTAAAGAAGGTAACAGTTTCGTCCAAAAGGCGAAGTACTTCATTGTAATAGTTAAGTGCTAGACAACTACGCGTCGTAAGGTTGATAGTTTTATGGGCTACATAGCTCAAAGTAAACATTTTCTTCCTAAAAAAATAGCAAGCACGATCTCATGTGCACCTAGTCAAACAGGAGCCACATTGTCATGATGAAGTACTGTCCTCATCAAGAATGGAACTCTTGGAGCAGCCTCTCACTTCAGGGCATTTGCGCAAGTATCCGGAAGCATTTAACTTTGTTGTGTTTTTGTTGAGCAATGTCCATAACTTGCACAATCTCGAGGGCTGAAATTGAAGGGCAACTTCTTGAAATTCATCAAAAGGTTTGAATGCGGGCTTACAATCGATAAGCCCTACCCTTAGTTCAACTCAAGGACACATTTTTAATTATTTATTTATTTATTTAGTTACTTAGTTAGTTATTTAGTGTTGCTTTATTTATACATACATTTGTCGAATCAGCTAGGTAGGGCGGGAGATGAGCAAGATTGCGCTGAGTGATGTCAAAAAAGAGAGGGAAAGGTTCTTTCCCCCTTTTTCACTTTTCGCGTTTATTCCTTTCTTATTTTGGTTTGACACTTGTTATGACTGTTGTCTAGACCAAGGAAATATTTTTGGGTGGTCCTGCGCACTAGCAGCCCCTCCTCCCTCCCCCTGTGTACATAAAGCCCTGTTTTCCATGAGTAAAATTCAGTTGAAGTCCGGCGTTCGTGTTGTCTTTCTCTTCTCGACCGTGTTCAATTGTGCGCTGGAATGACGTCTCATAATGCTAATCACAACCAACTAGCCCAGCTGTCCATACTTAGCGATTTCGTTTCAGATGCTTTTTTTTTTCTGGTGCTTGCGTGAGCTAACGCATAGGTTTACGACTAGCGACTACGGGTTTCGTCTAGCCAGTTCTCGTTGAATTTCTTTCTCTATGATTTACACAAAATTCCTTTGAGACGCTTTTTTTTTCCAGTGCTTGTGTGAGCTAACGCATAGGTTTACGATGTAGTTGTTTTGCGGAAACCCGCAAGGCGCTGAGAAGTAACGAATAAAGGGAAAATCAGACATCCACCCCTCCGTCACTTGCCTTTGCTTCTGGTTGAATTTCTTTCTCTATGATTTACACAAAATTCCTTTCAGATGCTGTTTTTCCGGTGCTTGCGTGAGCTAACGCAGAGCATTACGACTAGCAATTATGGTTTCGTCTTCCCAGTTCTTGTTGAATTTCTTTCTCTATGATTTACACAAAATTCCTTTCAGATGCTTTTTTTTTGTGCTTGCATGCGCTAACGCATAGGCTTACGACTAGCGATCACGGGTTTCGCCTTGCCAGTTCTTGTTGAATTTCTTTCTCTATGATTATACAGAGGAAGCTTTAATATGTCGTGGAAGCCGCGAGGATCTATCGATGGAGCCAGCATCCAAAGGTAAAGCGCACTCTTGGTACGTTACACAAACTCCATGGTTGAACTGGATTCTCCGCACAAGTTTCTTCTTGAGTTCCCGAAATCAACTGGGCGTATGCGAATGATGAAGAAAAAGTATTTACGTAAAACATCCTCAGCCCGCTTCTTTATATGGATACCTCCTTTCTTCTATTGAAAAATGCTAAACTTATCGTTTCGCATCATGGAGTATGCTTGCCCGTTCACTAACCTAATGACGCAATAAGGCATGACATCGTAATAATTTCACCGCTAGACATATTAGAGTAAATCTGCGTGAAGTGGCAACAGGATAAGTTGCCACCTAGTTGCTACTTCCCATTTCTGTCAGGCTTACAATAATCAATACACGATGCCAAAACTAGCATTTACACGAGTACGTCCATACGAACAATGTGTAAAGCTCCTTCTGCATATTTTGGAGAAATATTGGATGAGCATTTATGAATCATTTCACTTATTTTTATCGTGCCTTAAGTTTTGCGTTTGCAGGCCTCTGAGCTAGATAACGCCATCCTAATGAAGAGGGGCTCAGTATCGCGTTGATTGCGCGTCTTGCCTGAATCGCATCTCGTCGTTCGCGCATGCGCGGTGGCGCAATGTATCCACATGGCGGCGTCCTTGCATTTGTAGATTTGAATGCATGGGTAGGGTTGATCCATAAAGGTTGCGAAGCTCCTAGCGTAAGCAGTTCAGTAAAAATCGTCACCGACATCAGCAAGGGTGGTTATGGGAGAAGCGACTGAAGCGCGACTATGCTTGTGGAGAAGAAACACTGGAAAGATAAAATCGTTTTTTAATTCAAGCGAGGCACAGCTACATACATTAACGAATAATAAAATTCTCGGTCAATGTGACACATTCGTGAGGAGTTAAGGAAATAGAAGTTTATTTAGTTTTATTATTACTCAAAATACAGTTCTTTTCAGTGCCCACCGTTACGGGGGCGTTGACGCCGCGATCACCCTTAGTGCAATGTACCTCTTGAAGCGTACAGAAAGGCGCGCTCGTAATGTTCTCCTCTTGAAATACGCCCCCCCCCCCCCCCTCACACGTTGTGCTTTCTTGCTTTTCGAAGTTTGTCTGAATTTGGTGAAGCGGGGTAACTTCATCAGCTGAAGCACTCCACAGAAGCGCTCATCAGCACTCTACACCTAAATCTTTCGTCGGCCTCCAAAGAAAGTGTGTTTTCTGCAGGGGTGCGATTTTGAGAACCGTACGGTTGGCTTATTCCTGCATCGCTTTCCGCGCTGAATGCTCGATACGCCCACCAAGTCGAATGCCGGATAATTCGAATATATAGCTTTAAAGGCAGGCGAACAAAACAAGTTTCGCGCCTTCCAAAACAAAATGACGTCACTTCTGTTTTTAACGTATACGACGTCACGTTATTTTTTCTTCTGCCGGAATTGTTCCCTGCACATACAGATGACGCTAAGCCCCATGAACTGGCGATAAACCGCCATGTTTTAAACGTATGGGCTCCTAAGGAAGCTTCGCTACCAGGCATATTTACCTTGGCATGGGCGCAAGAGTTGTTTTTCTTACATCGATAGGTGAGCGTTGGAGCCTGTTTTGTGAGTGATACAAGCCGCGGTCGCTTAGTGCGTCAAGCTTTTCACTGCTGAGCTCAAGGTCGTACATTCAATAGCGGCCACGGCGATCGAATTTCGATGGGGGGAAATGGAAAAACAAGACGAAAAAAAGAAACAAAAAGATGATCGTGTAGTTGGATTTGGGTGCTCGTTACAGAACGCAAAATTGATAAAGTCGCTCCGAGTCCCTCATTATGGCGCGCCTCATAATAAAAGCGGCCTTTCGGTGCGTAAAACCGAATAGTACAATTTCTAGCGTTATGAGCGAGCAAAGTTTCAAAAGCGTCAGTTTCAGCCACTATATATTTCAGCCACTCCCTCCCTCTTCACCTTACTAGGGTGGAGGAAGCTGTGGTTAAAAGGCTTCGGACCGGGGCGGCCCTTACGCCAGCTGTGATCTCAAAGTGGAAGTGGTTGCATTTACCATGGGGTGCTTCATGCCCAGACTGCTCAGTCCCAGTGACGGATAGGCAGATGCATAGCACGTAATATGTAGAAGTGTAGGCGTACAATCGGAATGCCCGCGTATGCCACTGCAAGCTGGCCTCCGCTACAGTGACACAACCAGCTAAGACCACTGGGTGCTTGATAACAGATTCCACAAAACGCACTTCTTCAATCAGTACACTACAGGGGCCTTACAACACACATATATTACAGACATACACATCAAGAATTAAGGCTTCAGGGCAATTCGCTGTCGAAACAAAGAAACACATAGAAACGAAGTGTTCGAACACGTTATACGGTGTTTATCAACCATGTCTGCGAGTGGCTTGGGAAAGTTCGGTGTCACGCCAAGTTTGCATTTGGCGAAAATGTGGCTCATTGGATGTTACCTGCATGGTGAAAATTCTCAGTTTGTAGTTGTGGTTACATTTGTAAAGAAAACTGGTCGCACAGACTGTCGCTCATTTCAAATTTTACGCATGGTTTTTACCATTACCAAAATTCATCGTTGATCTAAACAAGGCACTTGATTATATTGCTTGAAAAGAAGAGGCATGCCGTGAGTAATGCGTAGACGAAATCAGAAGCGTCAGATTTACCCACAGCTTTTGTATTAAATTACTTATTCGATCAGCGCGGGAGCCTTTTAAGTGTGTTTCATGAAGGGGGCTGCAGAATTTAGCAGGCTTTCCTGGGACAACTACTACAACCCCCGATATTATATTGCCTTCAAGGACTGGCCCCTCACCAGGTCTGACCATCTTGAGCTAAGAAGCGCACTGCATACCAGGCGCGCTAACGTTCGTGTCTGCTAAGTATTACTCTCTTATGCGTCGCGCTAAGAGCTTAAATTTTAAACAAAACGCCGTTTTCCCTTCTCCTCGCGGACGCTGCTCGATCAGCGAGAGAGTCGACGTATATCGCGCAAGGGTGCCTACGTACATGGCAGCGCTGTGACGTCGCTCGTAGTGACACGTGACTTCAAAAATTATTCAAGTCGAAATCATTTATTTGTTTACAATGTTTCTTCAATAGATGACTTTGAGGTAAGAGAAATAATGAAGCATACAAGTCGAATGTCCGCATGTTTTTATTTCACTTCGTGCCGTGTGGCAAGAGGTGTGCTTCCGTTTTGTCTGCTTGTTCCAACGTAACACCGTCGCGCGTGCGGTCAACGAAATTGTCTTTTTCTAACGTATTCCACCGCCGCGATTATGCTCCTTCGTCATCTCACGGCGGCCGTGAGATGTAATAAATCGCAATTACTACGGATGCGTGGATGTCTGATTTTCCCTTTGTTAATTACTTCTCTCCACCTTGCGGGTTTCTGCAGAACTATTACGTCTGGAAATAATTTCTAAAAATATCTGCGCTACTCTCAACCCTGCTCGTAGCCGCTGTATTTCTTGGGAGTGAAATGCGAAAACACCCTTTGTACTTAGATTTAGGTGCATGTCAAAGAGCACCTGGTGGTCCACATTTCCGGTGGCCCTTGTAGGGCAAGCCTCAAAATCGGAACATACATTCGGAACTTAAACGCCATGTTTTTTTTATCTCAAACCCCACTGTTTCAAAGATTTGGCTGATGCGCATGTCGAAAGGAACGTCTCCTGCGAATTTCATAGACATCCACAGTACTCCAAATATCACAGGAGTTAGCCTCTATGCTCAATAAGTTAAGCATAGAAGTATCAATGACATTCAGTATCGCCCGCCATGGTTGCTATTGTGTTGGGTTGCTCAGCACGAGGTCGCGGGATCGAATACCGGCCATGGCAGCCGCATTTCGACGGGGGCGAAATTCGAAAACACCCGTGTACCTAGATTTAGGTACAGGTTACAAAACCCGAGGTGGTCCAAATTTCTGGAGTACCCTACTACAGCGTGCCTCATAATCAGGTAGGGGCTTGGCCCGTAAGGTCCCATGCTATGATTTTTGTGATGTCCAGTATTCAACCAAAGTTAGACCTAGTACAATGTCAGTGGAGCCAGTACTGTAGGAAAAACGCACTATGTTATGGCGGAACGGTTAAGGCCAGAAGAAGGAATAAGGAATAGCATTGAAGGAAAGTGAAAGACCCGATATACAGTATAACGAAGAGCGCGCTGATTTTATAGCTAAACGGTTAAGCCCAGAAGAATGCATGAAAAATTTGTGTATTTGAGAAATGGTCCCAGCTGCACCAACCGTGAATGGAGCCACAGAGTAACGAAATGTGCGCTCCTTGTAGGGCAAGAAAACTCCATGGGTGCCCTGGAATTTCTGCAAAAGTTTTTATTCGTTCCCGAAGAATACAGGGTACTAACAATTTCTAATCGAATAATAATTACGTGAAATATCCGGAGCTTGCGTCTTTATATTGAGATCTTCCTTAGTGCTGTGTAATATGCTAGCCTTCTCGTTTTGCTCTATGGAGTATATAACATTGTCCATCCAATGCGTAGCTTGATAGCACACCAAGTCATAACATCCTAATTCTTTGACCGCTAAACACAATGGACTACAAGTGCGCGAAAAACAGTGGGAATGGCAAAGGCGCCGCCAAGTTGCTATCTGAAATTTTCGTCAGGCTAACAACATTCAACATATCATGTGAAATGTAGAATTTACATGAGCACGTCCTTGTGGACACTTTGCAGAGCTCATTCCATGCATTTTCGAGAAATATCGTTTGGCCATTTACAAAATGTTTAGCTCATTTTTACCTTGCATTAAGGACTGCATTTGCAGGTGCCGGAACAAGATGGCGCCACCACGGGAGGCTCCGTTTCGCGTTCATTGCGCGCCTCGTCTGAATCGAATCTCTTTGTCGGCGCCTGCGCTGTGTCGCAAAGTTGCAACATGGCCGCGCCCTTGCAGTTCCCGATTTCACAGCATGTGCGCTATGGCGAGCGTTTCTGCTAGAGTTGGTTATATTAACTCTACAGCTGAACGTTGCAGTCTTTTTTACAGTAATACCAGCCGCGGTAGCTCAGTGCTTAAAGCGTTTCACTTCTGAGTTCAAGGTCGTCCATTCAATCGCGGTCACGGCAGCCGGCTTACGGTTGGACCAAAATAAAAAAAAGACGACAAAAAACAAACACAAAAAGGAAAAAAAAATGCTCGTGTACATGGATTTAGTTAGGTACAGGTTAAACAACCCTAAATTGGAAAAGCCAAACCGAGTCCCTCTTTATAGAGTGCTGCATAACTAAAAGCTGTCTTTCAGCACATAAAATCCAACATATCAATTTCCAGACTGATGAGCGAGCGAAGTTTCAAATGCGTCAGTCTCAGCAACGATAAAAATTACCTGGGCCTGTGCTCTTATCCCACTGTGTGTGTGTGCTTCTTCTCCTTAACCTTACTAGGGCGGAGGAGGTTTTGCTTAAGAGGCGTCGGGCCGGGGTCGCCCTTACACCGGCTGTGATCTCAAAGTTACACTGGTCGCATTTACCATTGCGTGCTACCTACCCAGACTGCTCAGTCCCAGTGATGGATAGGCAGATGCGTACCACCTAATCTGTACAAGTCCAGGCTTACAATCGGAGCGCTCGCTTCTCCTACTGCAAGCCGGCCTCCCCTTTCAGTGACGCAATCAGCTATGACCGTTACATACGCGATGACAGATTCCACAAAACACTACTTCCATTCATACACAAAACAGGCCTCACACAACCCACGTAATACAGATTACATACCAATAATTATGACTTCAAAGCAAGTTGTTATCGTATTTAAAATATATATAAAATAAAGAAGCGCTCAAACACGTTGCAATGCGTTCATCAGCCACGTTTCCCCGAGTCGTGGAAAACTTCGACGTCGCACCGAGGTTGAATGTGGCGAAAATGGATCTCATCTGATGTATAATGCATGGCGAAAATTTTAAGTTTGTAGCAGGGAGAACATTCGTAACGAAAAGTGGTCCCACAAACTCTCCGTCTTTTCAATGTTTATGCACAGTTTTGTACCATTACTGAGATTTATTGTTGAACTAAACAAGGCACTTGACTAAATTGTTTTAAAAGAGGGGTTATGTTGCGGGTGATGCACAGGTGAAATCGAAAGCGTCAAATTTACCCGCAGCGTTTGTAGTTAAGTATGAATGCCAGCAGCGTGGGAGCGCAATAAGTGTGTTTCACGTACGGGGAGCTGCACAATTAAGTACGCTTTCCAAGGAGAAGTATTACTGCCAGCGTGATTGTATTGTCTTCAAGGACGGGTTGATCAGGTCTGGCCAGCTTGAGCTGATAAGCGCAGTAGATACCACTCAAGCTAACGTTCGCGTCTGCTAGTATGGCATCATTACATGCCACGCAAAGTGTTTAAATTTCAAAGCAAACGCCGTTTGCCGTTGTCTTCACGAGCACCGCCCTCCCACTCAGAAAGACGACGTATATCGGGCAAATGCACCTATGTACTTGGCAGCGCTGTGACGTAGCCCATAGTGACACGTGACTTCAAAAATTAATAAAGGCGACATGATCTACACGTTTAATATGTTGTTTCCATCGAGCACTTAGGGTTTAGAGAAATGTTGAAACACCCAAACGAAATATGCGCATGTTTTTTTCTTGTTTTTTTTTTACATCGTGGTGTATCGCAAGAGATATGTACTTCCGTTTCATTTGCTTGTTCCCACGTCATGCAGTCGCGCGCGGAGAACGAAACTATGTCATTTTACACCGTGTTCAATCGCCACGATTATGCTCTTTCATCATGTTACAGGTGCCTCGCTGCTCGTGAATGTGGCACAGATGAAGTGTTGTCGTGAAGGAGGTGTTCTCGCCAGCTGCGCGAAAAGAAACAAACGCAACCGCTTGTGCGGGAGACCACCCTCCAAAGTGGACTCGTCGTACTTTCGACAGGTTTATTGACACGCTGACCATACTTTTGACCAATGCTAAGAACTCTAGTTAGGAAACAAGTTATGCATTGTTGGAGGCCGCGAAAACAATTTAAAACGTTTCCGTGCGCGATCCCGTCAACGCGGCGTAACATTTACGCGCAGTCAAAGGAGCCGGCGTGCAGTCAACCTAAATTACATTATTCATTGCTCAGAAAAGAAAAACTGCCATTGTCAAACGCAGTAAGAATAACACTTAAGTGGCACGTGTATGACCACCATGGACGCGACAATCCGCCGACAAAATACGAAGTTCGCATGAGCCATAGGGGAAAGTGGAGAAAAACTCGCCACTGGTGAATTGTCATACAGTGCGTAGGATTCTCCGGAACCATTCCCGAGAAATCTTATACCAGGAGGAAATTGTTTGAACACCTTCCTTATACTCCACTCTTCAAACCAAGACTGCCGCTGTTTAGATGTCGAGCCACTCCATAATACACCAGGCACACTGATGATATCCGCAGTAAACTTGTTTGTACCGCCAGTCCTGTTTTGGTAAATGAAAAAAAAAATATTTCCGTGTTGTTTTTTGCTGTCCTACAATTTGCCCGCTGACCTCCTCGCCTGCATTCCAACGCGTCCTCCTCAGATGCTTCTTGCTGTTGTTGCAGACAGAATACGTTCCGTGCGTGCGTTTTCAGCGCGAACCTTCATCGCGGAAGTTTTCGCTTTCGTTGAAAATGTGCCTCTGTAAACGCTGCCTTCCGCACGCATTTACTCGGCGAATTGAGGTCTCTCCCTTCCTCGTCGCTTAGGAACTTTTTAATGCATAAGCATTTTTGGCGAGCTCCCCAACCCTGTCACGTGAAAAGTGTATTGCATCATATGTGCACGAAAACGCATAATTTACAACTTTACGACATTTAGTAGTTGTGACAGTGTGAATACATATGTTTGGTAGCGTTTAGTAATGTAGAACAATTTAGAGCAAAGAAAAAAAGATACCCGTAGATTTAGCGTCCTAAGAAAACGCGTGGGAAAGCTTATAGTATGGATAAAGCAAGGAAAATGTGAGAGTGGTTGAATGTGAAATTTGCTCTTGGGGACAAATTGAAATTTGCAAGTGGGCCAACTTGACTTTCCTGGGTGAACCAATTTGAAATGTCGGGTGGGCCAAATTGAAACTTCTATCTGGGGCAACTGTAATTTGGAAATGGACCAGCTGAAATTTAGGAACGAGCCAACTGAAATTTGGGAGGCGGCCAAGTGAAATTTGCAATTAGGCCAACTTGAAATTTGGGGTTGGGCCGATTGCAAATTTGCATGTGGGCTAAATTAAATTTAGGGGTAGCTGCACTTTAATTTTGGGGCGAGTGAACTTCGAATTCAAAACTTGAAATTTCAAGAGGGGCCAACTAGACATTTATGAGTGACCCGATGTCGAAACGCGCTTGCTCTCCGCATTTTCAATTCATTGGCACGATTGCATTGAAGAAGCCGAATGGGAGAGATATTCCAGATGTCTACTAAAGCCTAAGTAAACATTGCCACTGGAAAGGCCATGGGTAGACGCGGATAAGCTAGGAAAAGCAGGTATGCAAACAAAGTAAAAATGAACTCACAGTCGAGGCAAACAATCCTTACGCATGAGTACACAATTCTCTGAATATATGTAGCTTTTTTGGGAAGCGGTATACTCACAGAATTTTCATTTCCAAGTAATGAAAGAAATAACGTCTTCTGCAATTTATTTTCCAGCCAATGATGTGACGGAAATGCCCCGATGTCGAATGCGCCAATCGCGAGGAAATTTTAACGATAGTTTCGGCCATGGGGATTCATACAATAAAATTCACAGGGTCTGTTGTGTTACCCCTAAAACGAAGGAGAAAGGCCAAGTGCCGATACATGAAAGAGGTACACATAACCTACACATTCAACTTTATTATTTTACTCATCCTCCTCATTCGCTTAGTCACTCCCTTATTTCGCTTCGCGTACTTCGCTTAGTCATGCGTGTTAATTATAAAGGACGAAGTTCTTACTCACACCCTAGGTCATTGGTTCGAGCGCCTTAGAAGTGTCCTAATTAACTGTGCCTGAGTTAACCTCGCATTTATTAACACCATTGGTCATGGGTTAGACTCTCCAAAAGAATCATGGTTAGACTCCAGCCAAACGTCGAGCATTCCCAGCCCTATTTAACGCCGAAGGTTGCTGGTTCAACTCAAACCAAACGTAGAGGGCTCGTAGCCTTTTCGTACCTTTCGCGTCGTCAGCGCTTTAACGCTCATGGGCGACTGACCGATGAGACATAAGGCTTCCGCCTGAATAACTAAACTGAACCCTGGCGTTGCGATCATTTGGCCGGTATGGGAATCATGGATAGTGCGTGGACCTGTCTGATCTTCATGCTCGTGGCTTCAGCCGTTTTAGAACGCCTCTCTCTTTAACGATGCCCCGCATTCTGTGTTATTGCGGCGTTTCGTCACCCGGCGTCACTCGGTGTCAATGCTGAGGATGGCCTGATTAAGTCACACGAGATCTCGCAGCCGCCGCCAGAAGCGGCTCGATGAGTGCGGACCAATCAGTGCTGGTCCGCGTGTCTCTCGTGTGCCTAGACGTGCGTTCGTGCGGAGACGCCGAAAGATGCATTGCCAGAAAACGCCGTTTAAAACGCTGAATGTGGGTCGGCCTTCAGGTTGTCGTTGCTCCTTTGAGCGTCGGGGTCGTCGGCGTCCCTCGGCCTCACCGAGCGAACGAGCACCGCAAAGGAAGAAAGAGCGAACGCGGAGCAAAGCGGGGGTGAAACACAGAAGTAGCGAAGAGAGCGCGAGGATGGAAACAACAAAAGTTAGAGCAAAAGCATGAGGCAGAAAGCGAAGGAGGAGAGCATGGCGAAAGGGTGAGGATGAAAGCAGAGTGCCACACGATACTATGACATGGGGCAACAGTCATGTACGCCGTAGTGTGCCGATGACCTCATTACTACGACATGCAGCGAGTGCTTGGTGAGCACGGCCACTGATACGAAATACGGAAACAAAGCGCTGCCCTGTGCTTCGAAGCCAGACGCGCGTTCCCGTGTTCGTGCTTTCTTTCTCAACAGTGAGTGATGGAACCGGTGGAATTCTAAGCGTTTAAAGAGCGGCGCTCAAATTTTGCATTATGGAGCGTCGTAGTCCTTGGTGATTTCCGTTCTAGCTTCATTTATTTTGCCTTTATTCGCCTTCAGTGCCTTACATTTCAAAGCAAGCTATATTTGCATGTGTATAGCTAAGTAACACTGCGAATGAATTGCAACCAATACTGAGGTCCTTAGCATAGAAATGGTCAGAGTAAGCTGGAAGTTTAATATCCAGAAGGTAGAGGAAATGTTCAGTAGTCCGGCAAGAAAGCAAAAATTCATGATGGCCAGTCACCCTCCAGGATATGCGGAATAGTAGGTTTATTTATATCACCTATACTCACAGACGACCCAGATCAGGAGAAGGAAAATTACAGCTGAATAAAAATGGGTTCCAGTGATTACGGCAGGTTTTACCCAATTTCTCATTGGAAGTTTAGCACTTTCGTCAAAAAGATAAATGTACAGTCTATACATTGTACCAATTCCAACATATGGGGCGGAAACTTGGAGATTAACAAAGCGCGAGAACAAGCTAAGGACTGCCAAAAGAAAAATGGAACAAAAAACCTTGGGCGTAGCGTTTAGAGACAGGAAGATAACGATATCCATGAAAGAGCAAACCTCGATGAAATCAGGGGAGGGGGGGCGGGAGAGAAATGAAGCTGGGTAGGTCTTGTATTTCCCAGGGTATATAACCGGGAAATCATTAGAATTACAGAATTAGTAATAAAAGATTGGATGCACTCTCGATGACGACAGAGCATCATGTTGAATGATAAAATTAGAAAATTTCTGGGCGCAAGTTGCATTGAGCTAGCGCAAGACAGGGTCAATTGGAGATGGCTGGTGACGGTGTGCGGTGTCCATAGCAGCTATCACCGGTAATGAGAAAAAAGAACTATTTACTTCACGGAGGATAAAATCCGGGACTAGTGCGCATGAGTCAGCTACTCGGGCATTGAGCCAAGCCAGCGCAGCCTAGAACGCAACGGAAAAATGCCCCTTAAATGCGTCCTAGGCCACAAGGAGAGACGCGATACAACATACGCGCCAAGTAGCGTCAATGTGTGCACATTTTTTTATTGGATTACTACACGAGGTAGAACGCCATGTAGCAGTTGCTTAGGTAGCGGTACAAGGCAGATAGTGAACTCGTGAGGAATGAAACCAAATTACGGAGAAGTATAAATATTGATGTAATGAAAAACATGTATGATATACCTGATTATTTCATGCAGGCTAGGTGAGTGTCTCCGTACCATTTCATACGGAATGTCATTAAATCTTCATCATTTGCATCGTACCGTGCCATTTTACACGCGATGTGACATGCGCGCCGCGAAACATCGGTACGGAGAAATTCATTATGCAAAAAGTACGTGAGGCGTGCAGACAGGACACAAGTGTATAGAGGTGGACAACACGACCACTGTGTTCAACGGCGTTTGCGTGGTCCACTTCTCACGTCTTTTTTGCATATTGAATCCTTACCAACAAGCTCAGCTTTCTGCCGTTCTGAGTACGGACAAATTTTGCATTGCAGTTTCGCTATATTACAGTAGCTGTGACCACCACTTGTTGCCCCTTTGATATAATAGGCAAGCAGTCAATGTGGGAAGATAAATAATGAGGCTCCTTAACAATGTGCACAAGCACACCCATCTACGTCGTCACATTTATTAAGGGAAGCGCCGGCGAGTATGATTGGCAGCCTTTCAGAACAGCAACATAGCGATTTTTAGAGCATGCAGTCTCGTCGTTTCTCACTTTTTGGTTGTCCGCTTCACGAAATGAAGAACCTTTGATTTCTAATCCTCGTAGTGAAAAACTCAACTATAAACTAGCATTCTTCTTTCATCTAATGCCTTGTGCGTGAGGTCGGGTCTGCGAGTAGCAAGCGCACAAACTCGGCGAATGTGCTAGGCCTGAGCTCATCGCCTCAGCGAGATCGTCATTGGTTGAAACTGTTTTCGTGGCTCGTGAAAACTGAAGCTTGTGCCGCCAACAATCAGGCACCACTTTCCAACCATGAGACACCCGTTTACAGCGAACCTGCCTTCTACACCTAACAACATGCAGCATCTCATGTTAAACTCGACCTCACGGTCATCAACTTTGTCGCCTGCCATTAATTCCCAGTATGCTCTGCGTATTCAGCTATTTAACTCATAACACAATGTGGCCAATAGCAGTGGAGAAGGAAAAGTATCTGGCTTCAGGTGATTTAAGAAATAATTTGTAAAAATCTGCGCTTCCCCCGCCGCCGCATTTTATGCGAGTCAAATACCAAAACACCCATTGTACTTAGCGTTAGGTGCCTGTTAAAGAGCACCTGTTGGCCCAAATTTCCTGTGTGCCTCAAAATCGGATCGTAGTTTTGGCACGTAAAACTTTATATTTAAGGCCTGCTGTTTCGAACATGTGGCCGACGTGCCCAACATCCAGAGGAATGTCTCCAACGAATTTCACAGACATCATCTGAACTGGAAATATTGGCGGTGTTGAAGTTTTTGGTGAAATAGTTAAGCCCAGAAGAATAATTAAGTTCAGTATTTAACGAAAGCACACTATTTCTATGGTTTCACAGTTAAGCCAAGAAAAGCGAATGAATTGTTGTAATGCAGAACACCAAAGTTCATCGGGATATGCTTCCCAACGAAAAGCGCACTCTTGGTACGCTACACAAACTCCCCAGTTGACCTGGCATATCTCGATAAGTTTTGCTAAAGTTCCCAAAGGTTTCTGGGCAAATGCAAACAGCCATCAAATAGTATTGACGTAACATATCCGCAGCCCGCGTCTTTATACGTGGATGTCCTTTATACAATGATGGTTGCGAATGGTAAAGAAAATGAAAATGTACGAAGTATGCTGAAGCACCTAATAACTACGATGCGTTCATTTCTCTGCGGACTACAGACGCCGGTTGCTAAGACCGCGCTTCGTGTTCTAGGTGCTTTGGAACCGCTCCTCATGGCTTTACAATAAGGCATCATGGCGCTATCTTTTTAAAACCAATTATGAAAATCCGCAATATTGCAGTGGAATGCCAGAGGCCTGCGAGGCCACCTCGCGGACTTTCGGAAATGGGTGGATGTTCAAATACCAGTTTCCCGTGGCTGTAATATGTGAACCAAACATGGCGTCTTTAGTACGCATATCTGGATATCTGCCACTGTGGTCAAGGAATAATGGCAACTTAAGGAAAACGCTCAATTTTGTTCATCGGAATTGCTTCCAACGAGTACATTTGCGTAAAGCTGAAGTGCAAGCGGAGCACATCCTTAGTAACCGGAGGATATATACCCTCAGCATCGAGCATAGACTGTTCATACTTAGTGTCCATGCTGCAAACTTGTGTGACTCCCCACATATTCATCGCCGGCTTTAATGTCCACCATCCCTTGCGGGGCTCTGCTTCCACGAACGCCCGCGGTAGAGACTTGGCTGACCTCATGCTTAGTCAAGGCTTGATGGAGATCAATGATGGCTCGCCAAGATACTTTCGAGGCTCTAACTACAGCAGCTATATTCACATTGCGTTTGTTTCAAAAAGCCTGCTGTCTTTTAGACGATCGTGTACTGATCTCGCTACCCAAGGAAGTCACCATCTACCAACATATATTCAGAGGAAATATTTGCATCCCACAGCTCCGCACACTGTGCGTTCTATCGATTGGCCAACATTTCGAGAGTCTGTGAACACCGCATGCCAAGCCATCCAATCTCCATTCAATCTCCATCTAATATTGAAGACGTCATCACGACAATATTACGCGACACAACAAAACACCTCAGCGTAGCCTCACGTAGATCATCTATCGATGACCAGTACGAGCGACTTCGCACAATACGGCGTCGAGCAGAAAGGAAATACAGAAGTACCAAATCACCAATAGACGTCGCTGCATCACACCGGGCTCTTGCGCCATGTCCTGCGCCACCTCGACTAGCTCGACAAACAACGCTGGAGATAATTCTGTGGCTCTCTGGATCCGAGAAAACCTCTCCCTAGAATTTAGAAAATTGTGCGAAGCCTTCGATCGTCTCCACAACAGTGCACCCGTTCAGCGCTGTGGCCATACGGCGAGGCCTGCGTGAAGTTGAGGTCGCCGATGACTTCTGCAAATTACTTCTGATTTTCTCTTAATGGTATAGCAATGCAATCACGACTCACTTTTCTACCATCTAGAGATCGCCGTCTCGACGCGCCTTTTACTGTGCACGAGCTCGACGGTGCGATATCTACTTCCCACCGGTCACCTTGTCCAGGACCAAATGGAATTACATACTCCGCTATTTGTCATCTTGGAGGAGGAGCTCGAGAAAGTCTCCTGACACTCTGCAACTCTACGTGGAAGACAGCAACTGTGCCTGGCCACTGGAATTGCAGTCGTCTTGTAGCTTTGCTAAACCCAGGAAATGCCCACATGATCTCTCATGTTATCGGTTATCGGCCAATAGCCTTGGCAAGCTGTGTCGGTAAAGTGATGGAGTGGATGGTACTGAGCTGACTGGAATGGCTACTTGAGAAAAGTCTGGCCTTCCTGATTTTATCAATGGGTACAGAAGAGGTCGATCGATCGTCCATTGATGGTGTGATCGACATAGAATCTTCTGTTCTACAGGTAAAGAGATACCGTCGTCTGGTATGTGCAATATTTTTGGACATTAAATGTGCCTACGACAACATCTTCCACGAGTAGATTATTCGGGCTCTTGAGGATATTGGAGTTGGTGGCGGGGTGTATGCGTGGCTGCACAGTTACCCCAGTGGCCGCACCATTTTTATGTCCACTTCGGATGGCGAGACTGATAGACATGTCGTTCGCAGGGGTGTTCCGCAGGGTGGTGTCCTTAGCCCAATATTGTTCAATGTCATACTGGTGGGCGTTGCACACGAGCTACATGAAAGAACGCATATCAGCACGTACGCGGATGATAGCTGTATCTGGTCATTTGGGGTCACACGTCCACAAGTGCGTGCAAGGCTTCAACGTGCGGTGCCATCACGTCGAAGTACCTGCACCGTAGAGGCCTGCAACTCTCAGCAAATAAGTGTGCAGTGTTGGCATTCACGCCAAATCAATGTCACAGTATCCAATCGTTGTGGATGGTACAGTGCTCCGTTCAGTCACCCACCAGAGATTTCTCGGCGTGATAATAGTCCGCAATCTTTCTTGGACCAAACATGTTACTGCGCTAAAGGCTAAACTGACCAGCCTCACACACGTTCTTCGTCTAATATCTGGATTGAGATGGGGCCCCTCTGAACGAAGTTTGCTCCAGGTGTACCAGGCATTTTTTGTGGGCTACATGCGCTACAGCATGCATGTGCTATCTAACTAGGAATCATCTTGCACACGCACGCTAGAGAGCCTTCAGGCACAAGCACTGCAGATGTCTTGGCTTTCCACGCTGCACGTCAACTGAGGGTACAATAGCGGAAGCACGGTCTTGTGCAATCGACATATACAGGTCTTGTGAACCTGTGCGAACCAATCTTCGCCTGCTGACCAGACACTCAGACCATCCTTTGTCAATACTTCCAAGAACCAACCTTGACTGTGGTTTTTATAAAACAATTGCATGTCACGGAAGCATTATACCTGCAAGGTTCCAGGCCAAAAACTTCCCCGAGACACCTCCATGGCATTGCCAAGACGACTAGTGAGGCTTCAGATGCCCGAAATTATGAACAAATCCCAGGTTTTCTCTATTGGCCTGAAACAACTACCCTTGTCCCATATATCTACATTATGTAGTGGGACTGTACAACTATATACCGATGATCCGGTCACGTCGTCTGCCACAACGGCCGCATTTTCATCCAAAAACTGGGGAATACTCGGCGATTTCAATTAGACCACACATCGACACCTACGGCTGCGGAACTTGCGGGAATACGGGAAGCTCTGCGTTTTATGAGAACGCAGACACCTCATCAATGGACGGGATCCTGCGATGCCAAATCAGCGCAACAGGCGCTAAAATGCTTTTTAAAGAAAGGACCGTACTGCCTGCTCGTGCTGGAAATCACCGAACTTTATCACAGGGCCAAATTAAGTGGCCATGTGATCACTTTTCAATGGCTACCTATTCACAGTGGTGTGATTGGCAATGAACTCACTGACAGTGAGGCAACATCAGCGTTCTCTGCCTTTGATGAATTATGGATTGCTTACTCGCAACCTGACACCAACGCCATGATCAAGTCACTCATGCAGGACCCTACAAAGGTATACAGAGCCCACGATACCAGCATTCCCAGACGCTTACATATGATCAACCCAGACTCTAAATTATGTTTGCCCCCGAAAGTTAAGCGGAGCAAAGCGTCATTGCGACAAAGGATTGCGACATCTCATCGGCCAATTGAACAGCCCTGATTGTGAACACTGCCAGATGCATGAAACACGAACCCATACTGTGCGATTGCCCAGCATATATGCTGTAGCGAAGGATGTTAGAATGTTTCCTAGCCAGCGTTCGCAGGCAACCACTGTCGGAGGAAGCTATCCTCGGCCCATATCTTGACATTGCAACTTCAGTACGTGCAACTAATGTGTTGTTGAAGTTTTAGCAGGACACCAAGCTCGACGAGCGGCTCAAGCAAGGCAACTGTCTCATATACATCGGCAATCACCACTTCTCTCATCATCATGTATTCGAGTTCTCTCACTCTGCTTCCCTCTTCCCCAGTGCAGAGGAGCAGACTAGAGCGCACTAGCTCAGGTCAACCTACCCGTCTTTCGTATTAATAAATTCTGTTCTCCCCCTCTATCTCTTGCTTTTCTCCTAACAAAAGAATGCTAGTCTTCTCGTTTTGCTTGACTGAGTACATATGCCCGTCCGCTATGTAGCTTGCTAGCGCACTAAGGCAAGGCATGGTAACTGTCTTACCGCTAAACATATTAGAGTAAATTTGCGCAAAAGAACATGGAAACCGCAAAGGCGCCGCAAGATTACTGCCTCCAATTTTTGGGAGGCTAACAATAATAAATACATGATGCAAAACTAGGGATTCCACTTGTGTCCGTAACGACCGTGTGCAATACTCATTCCCCGCATTTTCGAGATATATTAGACGACAATTTCTAAAACATCTTGCTAAATTTGATCCTGCATTAAAGAATGTATTTGAAGGCGCCCGAACTAGATTGCGCCACCGTGATGAAGGGAGACTCGGTATCGCGTTCTCCTCGCGTCTCGTCTGAATCGAATCTGGTCGACGGCGCGTGCGCGGCAGTGCTAGGTAGCAACATGGCGGCGTCCTTGCAGTTGCAGATTCCAATGCATATGCGCTATGGCGAGAGTTTCCTCTACAGTTGGTTGCAATAACTCTACAGTTTATCATTGCCGATTTAATGTGATACCAGCCACGGTATCAAAGCGTTTAAACCGTTTCGATGCTGTGTTCAAGGTCGTCCAATCAATCGCGGCCACAGCGACCAACTCTGGATGGGAGCGAAATGCAAAAAAAATAACGATGAAAAGAGAGAAGAAAGAAAAAAACGCTCGTGTACTTGAATTTAGGAGCACGTTAAACAACCCCAATTGAAGAAGTCACTCCAAGGCGCTCAGTTTAGCGTTCCTCATAATCAAAGCGGGCTTTCGGCACGTAAAACCCAACATTACAATTCCTTGCGTGATGAGCGGGAAAGTTTCAAATGCGTCAGTTTGAGCGATTATAACAATTGCACGGCCAAGTGCTGCTATCCCTACCTGTGTCTGCTCCCTTCCACTTCATTTTACCATGGCGGAGAAAGTTTTGCTTAGGAGGCTTCGGGCTGGGGTGACCCTTACAGTGGCTGTGGTCTCAAACGGAATGTTCGCATTTACCACGGGGTGCTAAGTGCTCAGATTGCTCAGTGCTAGTGATGAATAGGCATATGCTGCGTACCACCTATTATGCACAAATCCAGGCTCACAATCGCAACGCTCGCGTCTCCTATTGCCTCCGCTACACTGTCGCATCCACCTATGACCGCAGCATACGTAATGAGAGACTCCACAAAACACTACTTCAATTCATATCCAAGACAGGAATCAAAGCACACATATTATATATAGACATACAGGTTAATAATTATGTCGTCAGGGAAATTCCTTTTTTAAATATACACAATACGGTATACAGCGTTTATCATCCTTCTTTCCCAGCGCCTACGGAAACTTCTAGTCACTCCGAGTTTGCATGTGGTGAAAATAGCTCTCACTGTATATTTATTTGTTTGCGATAATCTTAAGTTTGTAGTCATGATCACATTCGGTATGAAAATTTCTCCCACGCAATTTTATGCGCGGTTTCTACCACAACTCTAATTCATTGCTGAACAAAATTAAGGCATTGACTATATTGCTTGAAGAAGGCGCATGCTACGGGTAATGCGCAGACGAAATCAAAAGCGGAAGATGTAGCCAGAGCTTTTGTCATAAATTACGTGTTGAAGCAGCGCTGGGGAGTTTCAAGTCTGTTTCATGAACAAGGGGCTGCAGAATGTGTTAAGCATTCCGGGGACAAATATTACTGCCATAGAGATTACATTGACTTGAAGGCCGGGTGCCTAATCAAGTCTGGCCATCTTGAGCTGACAAGTGCATCGCATCGCTACCCACCACGTAAAAGGCTTAAATTTCAAAACCAAGCGCTGCTTGGCGTACTCCTCACAGGCGTCGCCCACCCACCGAGAGAGTCGACATATGTCGCGTAAGTGCGCCTACGTACAATGCACCGCTGTGACGTCGCTTATAGTGACACGTGACTTCACAAATTATTCAAGCCGATATCATTTATTTGCTCATTAGGTTGCTTAAACAGACGACTTAGATGTTTTAAAAACAGTGATGCACACAAACCGAATATCTGCATGTTTTTCTTTTACGTAGCACCACATAGCAAGAAGGATGTACTTTGGTTTAGCGTGCTTGTTCCTACGTCACGCAGCAGCGCGCGGAGATCGAAACTATGTCGTTTTCGACTCTGTTGAAAGGCGCAAAACCACGCGCTGCGCGAAACGAGGCAGACGCAACAGCTCATGCGCGAAACCGTTCATAGAAGCGCACCACTCAGGAAATACACATCAAAAAAAAAAAGAACGAAGGCGCGGCCCTAGACGAATTCGTCACGCAATCCTACGGCTCCGCTGTGGGAGAACGCAGTGAATGAATTTTGCTTGCGGACACTAGTCAGTGAAAGTGAAGAGAGTGTGTATTTTGGCGGTGACGCTCGCCTACTGTATTAGTTTCACGTCATTTCAAACATTTCTTTCTCTGTTATTATTGAACGAATTTGAAGAATTGTTGCGGCAGAACGGTCCTTAGATGACACGTAACCACTTCCAACGCACAAAAAAATTTTCCTATGTGGCTCGTGAGCGCCCCCGAAAAATAGTGCATATACGGCGTGTGCTATCAAATTTAGATGTGCTTGCTTAAATACCAGCGTTTGTAAAAATAGAAGCTCACACGTTCGCCCGCAAAGCGAAGGCTTTCATTGTGATAGCAAAGTATTAGACTGCTACACAAAATTACGTTTTTATTTTATTCGGCTACATAGGTCACAGTAAACATTCTCTGATTAATAAATTTGCAAGCTCGATGTCACACCCGCGAATGCAAACATGAGAAATGCTATCATGAACCACGTCGGCAACATTAGCCAAACGCTTGGAAGCTGCCGCTCGCTTGAATGCCTGTACGACACGTGAGATTACGTGATCGCCAACACTAGGCACGCTGGAAGACAGCGACGCAAAGCGACAAGCCATCTCGGCTCGCCCAACTATGCACCCGTCGCAGATTACCTCGAAGGAACCACACGCGCCAGGGAAGGCGCTCGACCACACGAAGAACCATGCGTAGCCACGGGCGCCCACCGTCACACCCCGTTCCATGTCCGCCATACATACATACATACATACATACATACATACATACATACATACATACATACATACATACATACATACATACATACATACATACATACATACATACATACATACATACATACATACATACATACATACATACATACATACATACATACATACATACATACATACATACATACATACATACGCACGAGGTCGCGGGATCGAATCCCGGCCACGGCGGCCGCATTTCGATGGGGGCGAAATGCGAAAACACCCGTGTGCTTAGATTTAGGTGCACGTTAAAGAACCCCAGGTGGTCAAAATTTCCGGAGTCCTCCACTACGGCGTGCCTCATAATCAGAAAGTGGTTTTGGCACGTAAAACCCCAAATATTATTATACATACATACATACATACATACATACATACATACATACATACATACATACATACATACATACATACATACATACATACATACATACATACATACATACATACATACATCGTGTAACATGAGGAAGGAGTGAGTATGTATCAAGTCTTCCATAAGCAATCCGTGCGATGGCGCTAACATGCAAAACGGCTCTTTCCACAGCGTCCGCAAGCTTATTGCTTCCGACAGGCAGTATCCACAAAAACGTCTAGAGGAATTTATTTTTGTTCTTCGGTGGGTAATATCCATAACTTGTACAATCTCGAGGGCCAACATCTAAGACCACCTCTTTTAGGTGTAGGAATTGATTTGAAGGCGGACTTGGGATCGAAATGCACTATCCGCAGTTCTCGATCTCTACAAAATGAACGCTTGATACAAGGAAACCTCACGGACGTTGTGTCATCTATATTTAAACTTGGAAAAGAGTGACGTCGAGCGATAACTATGCTACGCTTCATGTCTTCTTAAAACAAGATCCTAGATTGGATAGATTAGTTTAAAGTTTTCTTTATAACAAACCGCGCAGCGTCAGCACTGTACGCTTTGGGAGAAAATAGTCACGTACGGCTCTTTGAAACGAATATTTAGGCTGGTGAGACACTATGTAAATTCTCTAAGCTTACGGGCTGATTACATATATACAATATAGTTCTTATGGGTATGGTTCTTCGTTGTGCATATATCGCTGACTATATATAGTACATAGCATAGCATATGCATATAGCATTGCATATAACCGCCTGACAGTCGCTTAAAAATGACAGTCCGTTGAATAATTCCGCGACGAATTCATCAATTTTTCAGACGATGTGATTCCCACCACACTACCAATAAATTTACAAATTTTCATAACCGCGCTTTCCACCTCCCCGAAGCAGTTTGAACTTTCATAAAAGAAATTACGATATCTGTCTGCAATATCTTTCTCGCAACTACAAGCTCCGGTTCTATATATTTTGCGTAGCTAAAGATACTACTTAAAAACTTTAGGCCCCTTGGCAAATTTAGTTTTTAGACTGTCAACTGTAGGGAACCGTGACAGGAGGGTTTTACTGGAAATGTATTTCAAAGGGGTTCGTAACGATAAATGAAAAAAAAATGAAATGAGGCATTGCCGTGCTTTCAGAAGTCCAGCTTCATCGCAAACGTTTACACTTTCCCAGCGTAGACTAGCGTCCACAATTGTCACAGCCCACAGCCGTGCCACCTTTCTCTTCGTCTGACCCAACCTTCACCATTCTGTTCCCCGTTATTATGCGAACCTTTTTCGCTTCATTCACCTGATTCCCTCTGTGCCCGCTCACATATGCTGTAGTTAGAGAACCCGTCATGTTCACATCAATACCCTCGCTCCCTTTTTTTCCCCTTCAATTAGTTGTTTTGCTCCTTGACGCAGGTAAAAATGTGGTATTTCCATTTTGCGTCAGCTGATTTACTTTGGTCACGTGCCAAAATCACTGACGCTGTAGGCAATGCGTCTAACGAAAAAGCATTTTTTTGGCAGCGAGCTTCAGTCTCTGGCAGAGAGCGGGGCTGCTTAAGAAAAAGGACGCCCCGGCTCTGCTTAAAATTGCAGCCATTCTGGCTCCATGCATCAACTTGATATTTTCCATGCACAATTAGCTCAGCGTGATCC